>NC_133658.1:666889651-666965602 GCF_037893015.1 Macrotis lagotis | reverse complement strand
TGCAAAAACTAAAAAAATCTATATTTTAAATATAGAAGTTTAATTTATGCAAACCATTAAATTTAAGAAAAATAATCTGAACATCTATGATTTATACCTCTATCTCAACTAATAGTTTGATTTGTAACTATAAAAAGGTAGGCCTTAATTTTAGCACATCATTTTCTTTACTCTATTTGAAGATTGCAACTTTTCCTTAAAAACACTACCAAAAGACAATTATTTACTACTAATATCATAGAATAGAAAGTCTGTCAAAAGAGACAGCATGTTTACACTTCAAATTTCTCGTGAAACATCAGGGTCAATAATAGGAAAATACACCTTTAAATCATGAATGGAAAAAACATTTGGAAAAACTGTTTTCACAAGTTGAAACAGAGCTTTCCATTTCAAAAGGGATAAATTTATTGAAAAACTCTTGACTATATTAATTGAATGTCATAGGATCATTTAGTCAGTGTGGACATTTATAAAATATTTTCATTCTTCACCTGTGTCCTATGCACTACTTTTTGATTGAAGAATTTTTGATTGAACAATTCATCCATTTTCTCCTCCCTTAAAACAAAACCTATAGAGTATTTCTAAACTCTGACACTTAAGTGTTGTTAAACAATCCCTGGGGATGTGTATGTGGCATGTCTGAGCAGGGGAAGTCAGAGATTGTAGGGTGTGTGAGCCATGAAGCCATATGCCAAGGCCCCACAGTCAGCCGCTACACCACCAATTAAAACACAACTAAAGGCTCTGATTTCTGACCATCTTTATTTTACTGGTCTAAATCAGATCTTTAAAATTTTTTAAACAAATTCTCTAGGTAGAGATGGAGTTTCTTTTTTTATGATCCTTCTATAATCAGTTACATGGTTTCAATTAAGTGAGATATATGGGAGTTGTCTGGGGTTTTGCTGTCCTGAGAAACCCATTCTGGCATTTATGTAAATCAGCAATTAGGAGATATAAAAACTCTGCTTAGGGTTTAAAAACAGCTACACTGTATTTTTAGCAACATTAGCAGTGTTATAGACTCTAAATTATGGTCAAGGGAAATAACGGTTTAAACTTCTATTTTTTACAAAATGTCTTTCATTGTTCTATTAGACTTGTTCCCATATTCTCAGTAAGCATATGACTGAAAAGTTTAACCCTTTCATCTTAAGATATCAAGTCAAAAGAAGTTACTCAATTGTTCTTTAAAGTCAGCAGAATTTTTATTCCAAATTTTCAGCCTTGTTTTTTGCCACCTTCCCTTTTTGTGGAAGTCTTTTCTATATACTCCCAAGCCTTTCATGATGCTTGTGCCATTACAAAGACACTGCTCATTTACCATTTATAGAATGTCCTATTTTATGACAATCATACAAAATAATACATTCAAGATTGTAGAAAGTGCCCCCTCTATGGGACTCCTCACAGACTGTTGGGTGTTCCCTCCAAGGCTTTCCTTTTCCATTTGACCAACCTACTGATAGAAATGTTCCTTAAACTTTCAGCCCCTGAATTTTCATCTCAGTTCAGAAAAATAATAGTGAAAACGAGAAATAAATAAAAATTGAGCTGTCTAAGGAATTGGCTAATGAATGTAACATAGCTTGCATTTAATTTGGCAGTCTCAGATTTTACAGTCATTTGTGATGGATATCTACAACAAACTATTTGGGGAGCTTAATTGATAGCATATGAAGCTGCCTTCCTGGGAAGGGGGAATTGGAAAGGGACATAGTTTGGGGGAAGCAATGAAGCTTCAGACTTAACAGAAAATTGCAGTTTGACAATCATCGGTCATTATAGTAACATAGAAAAATCCACAGAACTAAAAACCCCAAATGCATCTTCACTTACATGCAGTCAAATTTCCATGCGACATTTGGTAATCATGTGAGACTGATTATCTTAACACAATGTGTACCGGAGGAAATGCTGGCACTTTAAACTCCGTGCCAAGTAAGACATATATACAAAGTATATTTGCTTCCTAACATCCACCATCCTACAGTTACTATCACTGTCCCGATAATCTAGTCAGTAGGGTGGGAAAATACCACTCACTGCTAGAGCAAGCTGGTTTCCATCAATCGCTGTCAGGGAAGCAAACGGGACAACCTCTGTCCTGAAAACAAAAATGAATCTAAGATCTTAAATGAAGAGGGAAAAGAAATAAGAATCGAACACAAGGCAGAGGCACGAATGAAGGCTAGAAAAGCTCCTTGCTGTAGCAAATGTTCCTCTAAACAAAGAATTTTATGAAGCGACTGAAGCTAAGTATTGAGGGGGGAAAGGACTCCACCCTACAAAGTTTCTGCTGCAACTTCTCCCGACTCAAAGAATTCAGATTCGTGCCCAGCCCTGAAGGCAGGGCTGCTCAAAAAGTGCCTTTTTTAGTCCTTTCTTTTGGTTGCAAACTTTCAACTCTTCCCAGTCCGGCAACATGACGCTTCCTAGGGCTTCCCAGAAACAATCCGCACAAAATTGTCCTTCTCTGGGTCTGCATTTGTGGAACAATGCCGCAGGCACTTGGGAGCTGGGGAGCCCAGGAGAGCCCACGCCTTTAGAACCTTCCCGGGTGTCTTCAGAGCAGTTTCCCAGGTATAAAGTTGTCACACACACACACACACCCACCCCAAACAGAACAACACCTCCCCCCCCCCCCCCCCCCCCCCGCAGCCTCATTTACTGGATTCCAGAGGCTAAACATTTCACTTATTATCCGTCCATGCAATAAACACCACAAAAGACTCACACACAAAAGCAAAAGGCGAACTCACCCTCATGGTCTTGGTCCTGCGATTTTATTGAGACAAATTGCCCTAATAAAAAAGTAAGAATGAGGAGAGTTCTTGCTTCCACCCAGTTTGCCATCACGTCTAAATATTAGACATGTGTGTCCTCCTGGGCAGTAAAAAGTGCAAATTGTAAGGTTATTTTAGCACCATGAAGTCAGCTGGGGGATCTTTTCCTTTCAGCACCAACCCCAAGGCAAAAGCTGCAAGCCCCCCTTTTCAGCACCAGCTCCAGCACGGTCTGAGAACACTTTTTTCAAGTGATGCAGCTTTAAATAGGAAGAATGCTGCCTCCACTTCTTTCCTGCCCCTTTTTAGTTTGTTCAGGCTCATAATCATCCAGTCTCTGCCAAGCAACGGTCTGATTGATGGTAAACAACCAAATCAGAACAGGCTTCCCTATGCCTTGAACTTTCCCTTTTACATTTGTTTTAAAACCCTATTCTGCTGCATCTTAAGAGAGATCAAAACTTATTAGAGAAGAGAAAGTATGTATGAAGAAAAGGGGATCGTATTATTAACCACCCAGTCCTATTCTTCCTCCTCAGCCCTCCCTCCAGACACACACACCCTCTCCCCCCCCCCTTCAGCTGAAAAAGTCATTAGCGAAGCAATATGCCACCCCCCTCTAGCTTACTCTTTGATACCTAAAGACCTCCCTCCACCTTCACTTTGCAGGGTCAAACTTTAACCCTTTCTGTGCCTCTAAATGTAGAGCATTTTTTAAATTCTTAATGTCTATTCCTTTTCCTATATTCTGGAAGGGGTAGAAGTATCAGAAATAATACAGATAACTTCCCTTGGTCATAGGATCATAAATATCCAGCTAGTAGGGATCTCAGAGGCTATCTAAACAAACCCCTTCATCTTAAAGATGAAAAAAATTGGAGACAAACTGCATTAAACGATTTGTTCGAGGTCACAGTCAGCAGCAGAAGGGGATTTTAAGACCAAGCCTTCTGACTCCAGAGACATTGCTTGATGTTCACCACCCCTATCTAGATGGAATTTAGATAAGGAACCTACTTTTTTATATTTTTGGTAAAGATTATTACTTTAAAAAAAAGAAACAGAACATTAGTTTATCTTACTTTTTTTTTTAAAAAAAAGGAGGAAGCAGAGAAGCTGCGTTCAAATTCTTGTAATGTTGCACCCTGCCTGTATGGCCTTAATCAAGTCACTTCCTTAGTGATCTTTTTATTTATAAATAAAATAAGGAGATTGAACTCCCTATTTCCTCATGTGTAAATAAAAGATGACTTCCAGCACCAAATTCAACGTGCAGATAAAATAGTGTACCGATCCTAGAAACAGAAGATCTAGGTTCAAATGATGCCTCTTAATTACTATTCTGGGCTAGTACTAGATGATACAGTGAATAGGGCATCAGTTCTTGGAGTCAGGAGGACCTGAGTTCAAATTTGATCACAAACATTTGAAACTCACTAGATGTGTGACCTTGGACAAGCCATTTAACCCCATTTGCATTGCATCCAAGGCCATTTCCAGTCACATCTGTCTCTTCATGACTCCACTTGGGGTTTTCTTGGCAAAGATACTAGAGTATCTCCTGCTCATAAGAAGAAATACCATGAGGTTTTCTCCTCCATGTTCCAAGAAACTTATTAATGAGAGAAATAACCTCATCATCCTATAAGATGTCATTAGCCCTAGTATTCTACTTCATCACTACCCTCTGCTTCTCTGATTGGAAAGTAGGATCATTAATTGATATATAGATATATATATATAATATTTATAAATGATAAACATTTATATATTATAGGGAGAAATTGAAAGCAAAAATATAAGCGTTGGGGACCTCAATTTACCCCACTCAGATAATTCAAAATAAAAAATAAACTGAATAGAAGATTATATTTCTCAGGTGTGCATGATATAGTTATTACAATTCATCTATTACCATATAAAAGGTTTAATATTCTCACCAAAAAATGTAAAAAACAATAAATATTAAGTGAATCTTTTATAGGCTTCAATGCAATAAAAATTACATTTGACAAAGAGCCATTGAAGAATGTGTTAAAAATTAATTAAACCCCACATAAATCATCAGCATTTCAGTATATTACCAATAAAGCACAGCAACAAGAAATAGAAGAGAAATTCCATTTAAAATAACTACAGGTAACATAGAATACTTGGGAATCTTTCTGCCAAGACAAACCCAGAAACTATATTAAAAACAATTACAAAAAAATTACAAAATTTCTTTACAAAAATAAAATCAATTCTAAGAAGTTGGGAAAATGTCACCTGCTCATAGGTAGGCAGAGCTAATATAATAAAAAAATGACAATTCTACCTAAATTTTTATTATTTACTCCATGCCACATCAATCTAACTACTATATTTTATAGAGTTATAAAAGTAATTTTAAAAATTCATCTGGAAGAACAAAAGGTCAAGAGTATCAGGGAAATAAATGGAAAAATGCAAAGGAGAGTGGTCTAGCCCTACAAGATCCTAAATTATATTATGAAGCAGCAATCATCTATTTAGTAATGACTAAGTGAAATAGATTAGGTTCAAAAGAAACAGCAAATGACCATGATAATCTACTTTTGATAAATTCAGAGACTTCAATTGCTATGCTAAGAACTCACCATTTGATTAAAAACTGCTGGGAAAACTAGAAAATAATATGATAGAAACTGGGCATAGATAAGGCCAAAATAGGTGCAGAATTTAGCCATAAGCCAGTGAGGAGAACAAGGAACAGTTTATCTGTTAGATTTATGGAAAGGAGCAGTGTTTATGATCATGAATAGTTTTGATTACATTAAATGAAAAGATTTTTGCATAAATAAAACCAATGCACACAAGATTAAAAGAAGTGTGCTAAGTCAGGGAAAAATTTTTATTGTTAGTGTTTCTGGTAAAAGATTCATGTCTAAAATATATAGAGATCTAAATTAAATTTATAAGAATACAAATTATTCCCAAATTGTTAAAAGATCAAAGCATATGAATAGGCAGTTTTCTGAGAAAGAAATCACAACAACCTATAGTCATATGAAAAAAATTGCTCTGAAGGTGCCACTTTACACCTATCAGACTGGTCAATATGACAAAAAAGCAAAATGATCAATATTGGCGGGGAGGGGGAAAAGACTAATGCATTGCTGGTGGAATTGTAAACTGATCAAATCATTCTGAAGAGCAATTTGAAACTATATCCAAAAGACAATTAAACTGTGCACACCCTTTGATTCAGCAATACCACCACTAGGTCTGATCCCAAAGAGATCATAAAAAAGGGGAAAAGATCTATAGGTACAAAAATATTTCCAGCACCTCTTTTTATAGTGGCAAAGAATTGGAAATTGAGTAGATGCCCATAAATTGGGGAATGAATGAACAAATTATGGTATATGAAAGTGACAGAGTGTTATTATTCTGTAAGAAGTCATGAACAGCATTTTTCATCCAAATAACGTCAGATCTAAATAATTGGAAAAATGTGGCATGTTCATGGTTAGGTCAAGCTAATATAATAAAAATGACAATTCTACCCAAATTAAATTACTTACTCAGTGTCTTACCAAACTACCAAATAATTACCGAACTAGAAAAAATAGTAACAAATGTTATCTGGAGCAATAAAAGGACAAGAATAGCAAGGGAACTGATGAAAAAAATGTAAAGGAAGGTGGCCTAGCTCTACCAGATCTAAAACTATACTATAAAGCAGCAATCATCAAAACTGCCTGGTACTGGTTAAGAACTGGAGTAATGAATCAGTGGATTAGGATAGGTTCAAAAGAATTTCAGTAAATGACTACAGTGATCTACTATTTGATAAACCCAAAGACATTAGCTATTAGGATAAGAATTCACTATTTGACAAAAAATTGGAAAATTGGAAACTAAGCAAAAACTTGGCATAGATCCACATCTTATATCCTTTATCTTTCTGTCAAGGGAAGGGGGGGGGGTGGATGTGGAACTCAAAACCTTACAGAAAAAAGAATGTTGAAAACTTTTTTGTATGTAGTTAGAAAAATAAATAAATTTAAAAATTAATTAGATATTAAATAATTTAGTCCTTTATAATAACTGGATCAAAAAACAAATTACCCAAAACCTACACTATCATATTACAATAGAAAGTGCATCAATTTATGAGGTGTGTTGAGAGAACAAAGCAAGTTGAGAGAACTGAGTCAAATTTTAAAAAAAGCCACTCCCATTTAACAAATGGTCAAAGCATATGCAAAGACAACTGACAGATGAGGAGATCAAAGTAATCCATAGTCATATGAAAAAATTGCTATAAATCATTACTTATTAGAGAAATACAAATTAAAGCTTCTCTGAGGTATCACCTCATACCTCTCAGACTGGCCAATATGACCAGAAAGGATAATGATCATTGTTGGAATGGTTGTGGGAAATCTGGGACACTATTACATTGTTGGTGGAGCTGTGAACTCATCCAACCTTTCTGGAGAGAAATTGGGAACTACACCCAAAGGGCAATAAAAATGTGTATATGCTTTGATCCAGCAATACCACTACTGGGTCTATACCCTGAAGAGATGATGAAAAAGGGTAAAAACATCACTTGTACAAAAATATTCATAGCAGCCCTGTTTGGCAAAGAATTGGAAATCAAGTAAATGTCCTTCAATTGGGGAATGGCTTAGAAAACTGTGGTATATGTATGTCATGGAACACTATTGTTCTATTAGAAACCAGGAGGGATGGGAATTCAGGGAAGCCTGGAGGGATTTGCATGAACTGATGCTGAGTGAGATGAGCAGAACCAGAAAAACACTGTATACCCTAACAGCAACATAGGGGTGAAGATCAATCTTGATGGACTTGATCATTCCATCAGTGCAACAATCAGGAACAATTTGGGGGGTGTCTGCAATGGAGAATACCATCTGTATCCAGAGAAAGGACTGTGGAGTTTGAACAAAGACCAAGGACTATTGCCTTTAATTTAGGAAAAAAAACCCAGATATCTTATTTGCTGATCTTGCTATCTCTTATGAGATAGCTAGGCAATTATTAAGTATCTGAGGCAGGATTTGAACTTGGGTCCTCCTGACTAAAGGGCTGTTGCTCTGTTGCTCTATCCACTGTGTGATCTAGCTGCCCCTGTTGTTTTTAACAGCTGTAAAGATAATGACAAAAGATGGAGTTTTGAGGACCTAATTGATCCTACGGATTGTACTTATAGTTAATGTCACCTTTGTAAATATCATGCTGCAACTAAGTAAACATTGCAAGATAACATCCAATATTTATGAATATTGAATTACAAATATATGGATTTTATTGTCCCCAATTACATAATGATGGGTACCATAAGTGGGTGTCACTTGGATGTATAATTGTACAACAGAAAGTTGTGTCAACTTGAGTGGTGTATTAAGAAAACAAAGCATTAGGAATTTAATGAAACCTGTTTGCATGGATATTTTTAATTGAAGGAAATTGTAAAATTGTAAAAATGTCTGTGATATCCTAAACACTGATTCATTGAAACAGAAAGTGGACTAAAAAGTCACAAAGTAACATGTTATTGGAAAACATATTTCTCAATGTTGATGTAACAAACATTAATTTACTCTTAGAACAAACAAAAAACCTTGAAACAAAATTAATGATAAAGATGTTAACCTTGATAGTAATCAGAAAATCTGGAATTTGATCTTATGACCAAAATGGAAATGATCAACTTAAATGTTTTATTGCTGTGGGGTAAATTCCTACAATGAGTATTTAAAGATGGAAGGCACAGGAGTGAGGAAGAAATGACATCTGAGAAAATCAAATTAAGGGGCAAGAGAAGAATATTCTAGAAGAAAGGAAAAGGGAGAAGTAGAATGGGGGGTAAATCATCCCAAAGGAAAGAAGCAAGAAATGGTCTTTACAGTGGAGAGGAAGATAAAGGAGAAAATATGGATTGAATGAAAGTTGGAGGGGACAGGGATGAGAAAAAAGAGTGATGACAGAAGGAAGGGCAAACATCTACTGGGGTCATTCAGAAATAAAAAAACCTCAAACACATTTATCATTTCTCAAACATATCAAGGAGATAGTCAAATTTATAAAAATAAGAACCATTCCCTACTTGATAAATAATCAAAAGATACGAAGAATAGTCAGAATTAATAAAAACTTTCTATAGTCATATGTAAGTATGTTCTTACTTACTATTGTTTGGAGAATGAAAATTAAGCCTATTTTGAGGGAATACCTCAAAACCATTAGATTCACTCAATTTAATAATATACATAAAATTTATTTCTCACTTGAAAGGGGTATATGACTATCACTTGTTACTATTACTGCTTTCCCCCTGTTTTTAAAGCTACGAAGATAATGACAAAAGTTGGAATATTAAAGACCTAATTGATCCTACAGATTATATCTAGATATGGTTGGTGCTGACTTTGTAAATATCATGCTATGACTAAAATACATGTTGCATGATAATTTTCAGCATTTGTGAATATTGAATTACTAATAGATGGGCTTTTTCTTCCCCAAATAGGCAATGAAACCTATCATAAATGAGACATTTGTGTGCCCACTTCTTTAAGTGTCTGAGGTCGGATTTGAACTCAGGTACTCTTGACTGCAGGGCCAGAGCTCTATCCACTGCACCACCTAGCCGCCCCTGCCCACTTCTTTTTACAACAGAAAGTGCATCAATTTATGAGGTGTGTTGAAAGAACAAAGCATCAGAAAGCAGTGAAAACTGTTCCAATGGATATTTTTTACTTGAAGGAAATTGTAATAAAATTTGTCATATCCTAATGGTAATGGATCATTGAAATAGAACCCAACAAAAAGTCAGAATTTAAGTGTCACCACTAAAGTGATTTTGGAAAACATTTTACAATATTAATTTGATAAATTAAAATTTACTCTGAACCAAGAAGAGATTTCAAAAACAAATAAATCACAAAGATGTTGGCCTGGGAAGGAATCAGGAAATTTGGGATTTCACCTTTTGACCAAAATGGAAATCATCAATCTGAACGTTTTATTGTCATAGAATGAATTCCTCAACTGGGGAAAGTAATTACTGGGGCAGTTAGAAAGAATATTTAAAAGTGGAAGGCACAAGTGTGAGTTTAATACAAATAAATGATATCTGAGAAAATGAAATTAAGGAGCTAGAGAAGAATATCCTTGGAGAAAGGGGAAAAAGGTAGAATAGACTAAATTATCTCACAGAAAAGAAACAAAAAATAGTTTGTATAATGGAAGAGAAGAGAAAGTAGAAAATGTGGAGTGAGTCGATCTTTCTCACCTCAGACTTGACTCCTTACCCTACAGGAAAGTGGGAGGGGAAGACGATAAGAAAAGAGAGTGATGACAGAAGGTAGGGCAGAAAAATTGTGGGGGACATTCAGAAGCAAAACACTTTTGAGGGAGGGACAAGGTGAAAGTGAGAGAGAAATAAATGTAAGAGGGATTAGAATGGGAAGAAACAGCAATTATAACTAAAAAAAAATTTAAAGCAGGTTTCTCTGATAAAAGTCATATCTCAAACATATAGAAAATTGCATCAAATTCATAAAAAATAGAGCATCCCATTTTTGATAAGTGATCAAAAAAGACATTTACAGAAATAATCAAAGCTACTGATAACCATATGTAAACAAGCTCTAATTCACTATTGAATGGAGAAATGAAAATTAAAACAATTCTGAGGTAGTTCCTCATCCTTTTAGATTGCCTTAATTTAATAATAAGCATAAAATTTATTGAAAATTTAATGGGGTATATAAATATTATTTGATGAAATTACTCTCCAAGTGACGATGAATTCCTAATCTTTTCTTTAGCACTCTTATTTTTTTGAGTGTAGTTTTCTTAGTTTTTTTTTTTTTGCAATACCACTTGCTACTGACCTTTATATAATTTTAAAAATATGGATTTAGGGAGCAGCTAGGTGGTATAGTGGATAGAGCACTGGCCCTAGAGTCAGGAGGACATGAGTTCAGATCTGCCCTTAATAATTGTCTAGCTGTGTGACCTTGGGCAAGTGACATAACCTCATTACTTTAAATAAAAACTTTAAAAAAATAATATGGATTTACTCTTGGAACAAATGAAGTACAATGAAAGCAAATTAATGATAAAGATGTTCACCTTTGCGCAGGAATCAGAAAATCTGTAATTTGACCTTGTGATCAAAATGGACATGATCAACTTGAATGTTTTATTGTTGTTTGTGGAGGTTAAAATAAGTATTTAAAGATTGAGGACACAAGTAAGAGTTGAAAAGGAAGAATTGATATCTGAGAAAAACAAATTAAGGTGTGAGAGAAGAATATCTTGGGAGAAAGGGAAAGAGAGAAATGGAATCGGGTAAATTATCTCACAGAAGAGAAGCAAGAAAAAAATTTAATGGAGAGGAAGATAAAGGGGCAAACATGCACTGAGTGAATCTTAACAAGGACTTGGCTCAAAAAGGAAATCACTGAAATCAGGAAGGAGTCTAAAAATCAATTGGAAAATTGGGGAAAAGAAACCCCAGAGAAAATTAACACCTTGCAACAAGAAAACAAATCCTTTGAAAATACAATCCAAAAAATTCAAAAAGAAAATAATTCTCTCAAAACTTCAATAGGACAAATGGAAAACTCCTTCAAAAATAGAATTGACCAATTAGAAAAGAAGTTGTGAAAGGTAAATGAAGAAAATTCTGCTCTAAAAAAAAAGGAAAAGAATGGAGTCTGTGGAAACTAATGACTTCATGAGACAACAAGAATCTGTTAAACAACACCAAAAGATTGAAAAAAAATAGAAGAAAATATAAAATATTTCATCAGCAAAACCACTGATCTCAAGAATAGATTTAGAAGAGATAATTTAAAAATTATTTGGCTCCTAAAAAATAGTAGAGAGAAAAAAAAGCCTGGACATAATATAACAGGATTTAGTGATGGAAAATTGCCCTGACATCATGGAACCAGAGTGCAAAATAGTTATTGAAGGGCGGCTAGGTGGCTCAGTGCATAAAGCACCGACCCTGGAGTCAGGAGTACCTGGGTTCAAATCCGGTCTCAGACACTTAATAATTACCTGGCTGTGTGGCCTTAGGCAAGCCACTTAACCCCACTTGCCTTGCCAAAAAAATAAACCACCAAAATAGTTATTGAAGGAATACATTGATCCCCTCTGAAAGGGATCCCATAATGAAAACACCAAGGAATATTATGGCCAAATTCCACAACTAACAGATAAAAGAGAAAATCCTTAAAGCACTCAGAAAGAAACAATTTAGATCCAAAAGAGTCACAGTAAGGATTACACAGGACCAGCTGCATCAACATTAGCCTGGAATGCAATATTCCAAAGAGGAAGGGAGCTTGGAATGCAGCCAAGAATTCACTATCTGGCAAGAAGAGCCTTCTCTTCCAGGGAAAAAGATGGACATTTAATGAAATAGGAGACTTCCAAATTTGCCTGATGAAAAGACCAGAGCTAAATAGAAAATTTGGACTTCAAACAAGAGACCCAAGAGACACACAAAAAGGTAAAAAAAAAGGGTAAAGAAAAACAAAACTGCTATTCAATCAGATGAAACTGGCTGTATCCCCACCTGGGAGGAAGACTGTCATAACTTCCAAGAATTGTGACTCTATTTGAGAAAATAAACTTGGCCAGAAATGATGGACACTCATGACTTAACCATGACTCTGATAGAATGATTTAAAACCAATATCTCCTTAAAAGAGGGGACATTAAAGAGACAGGAGGATGGAGGAGATTAAATGGGGTAAATTGTTTTACATAAAGGACCTATTGCATTAGAGTGGAAGAATGGAGGGGGTGAGAAATGGCTGAATCTTACTCTCCTCAGATATGGTTTAAAGTTAACATACACACACTCAGTAAAGAAACTTATCTTACCTTTCAAGAATTAAAAGGGGAATGGGGGAGGGAAAGGAAAAGAGTAACTAACAGAGAAGAAGGGAAGGAAGAAAGGGCAAAAGGGAAAAGGGAAAGAAAGGGGAGGGGATTGGATATAAGGGGAGAAATACAGTGAAGGTGGTGGTACTCAGAAACAAAATACTGGGGAATATGGATAATGTGAAAAAAAGGGGAAAATACAAATACAAATAGAGGGAAGATAGCATGGAAGGCAATAAAGAGTTAGTTATTATAACTTTGAATGTGAATGGGAGGCAATAAAGAGTTAGTTATTATAACTTTGAATGTGAATGGGATGAACTCTCCCATAAAATGTAAGCTAATAGTAGAATGGGTTAAAAAGCAGAATCCAACAATATGCTGCTTACATGAAACTCATTTGAAGTAGAGATACATATAGAGTAAAGATAAAAGGTTGGAGCAAAATATATTTTGCTTCAGCTGAAATGAAAAAGGTAGGGTTAGCAATATGGTGCTGATACCTAAACAAGCAATCTCGGACAAAGCGGTTGCAAAAATAGATTTCATGAAAAGAGATAAGGAAGGAAACTATATCCTCCTTAAAAGTACCATAGTCAATGAAGCAATTTCAATACTAAATGTGTATGCACCAAGTGGTATAGCATCCAAATTCTTAGAGGAGAAGTTGGATGAGTTACAGGAAGACATAGATAGCAAAACTCCACCAGTGGGAGATCGCAAACTCCCATTCTCAGATGTAGATAAATCTAACCATAAAATGAATAAGAAGAAAGTTAAGGAGGTAAATAGATTGTTAGAAAACCTAGACATTTGGAGAAAATTGAATAAAGATTGAAAAGGAACATACTTTTTTTTATGCAGTACATGGCACTTACACAAAAAATCGATAATGTACTAGGGCATAGAAACCTATTAATCAAATACAGAATGGCAGAAATAGTGACTACATTCTTCTCAGATCATAATGCAATAAAAATCATATGCAATAATGGGCCAGGGAGAAATAGACCCAAAACTAATTGGAGACCAAATAACCTCATTTTAAAGAATGAATCAATCAAACAACAAATTATAGAAAGGATTAGTGATTTCATCCTACATAATGACAATAACAAAACAACATAGCAAAACTTAAGGGATATAGCCAAGGCAGTTTTCAGGGGATATATTATATCTTTAAATGCTTACTTTAATAAATTAGAACAAGAGAAAATTAATGAACTAAACATGCTACTAAAAAATTAGAGAAAGAACAAATTAAAAACCCCAATTAAATATCAAATTAGAAATCTAAAAATTAAAGGAGAAATTAATAAAAATTTAAAGCAAGAAAACTATTGAACTAATAAATAAAGGCAAGAGTTGGTTCTATGAAAAAAACAAAACCTCTGGTTAATTTGAATTAAAAAAAAAAGTAAGAAGAAAACCAAACTGCTAGTATCATAAATGAAAAAGGTGAACTCACCACCAATGAGGAGGAAATTAAAGTAATAATTAGGGAATTATTTTGCCCAACTGTATGCCAATAAATTTGATGATTTAAGTGAAATGGACAAATATTTACAAGAATATAAGGTGCCCAGGTTAAATGGAGAGGAAATAAAATACCTAAATAACCCTATCTCAGAAAAGAAATTCAACAAGCCATTATTGAACTCTCTAAGAAAAAATCTTCAGGGCCAGATAGATTAAGTGAATTCTATCAAACATTTAAGGAAAAATTGGTTCCAATTCTATATAAATGCTTTGGAAAAATAGGTGAAGACAGAACTCTGCCTAACTCTTTCTATGACATCAATATGGTGCTGATACCTAAACCAGGAAGAATCAAAATAGAGAAAGAATATTATAGACATATCTCCCTGATAAATATAGATGGAAAAATCATTTTTTTTAAAGAAAGATTTTATAAACGGCAGCGAGGTGGCACAGTGGATAGAGCTCTGGTCCTGCAGTCAGGAGTACCTGAGTTCAAATCAGACCTCAGACACTTCATAATTACCTAGCTGTGTGGCCTTGGGCAAGCCACTTAGCCCCATTTGCCTTGCAAAAAAACTAAAAAAAAAAAGATTTTATTTATTTTGAGGTTTAAAATTTTTCCCCATTCTTGCTTCCCCCCCCCCCCCGCACCTCCCACAGAAGGCATTCTGTTAGTCTTTACATTGGTTCCATGTTATACATTGATTTCAGTTGAATGTGATGAGAGAGAAATCATAAATTATTAAGTGTCTGAGACCAGATTTGAACTCAGGTACTCCTGACTCCAGGGCCAGTGCTTTTTCCACTGCTCCACCTAGCCACCCCGAAATCACATCCTTAAGGAAGAAAAATAAAGTATGAGATAGTAAAATTAAATAATAATAATATAATGGGGTTTTTTTCTAATTTGATGGTAATAGTCTTTGGTCTCTTTTCTAAGTCCATAATTCTTTCTCTGGTTACAGATGGTATTCTCCATTGCAGATAGCCCAAAATTGTCCCAGGTTGTTGCACTGAAGGGATGAGCAAGTCTATCAAGGTTGATCATCACCCCCATGGTGCTGTTAGGGTGTACAATGTTTTTCTGGTTCTGCTCATCTCACTCAGTATCAGTTCATGCAAATCTTTACAGGCTTCCCTGAATTCCCATTCCTCCTGGTTTCTAATAGAACAATAGTGCACATACATATACCACAGTTTGCTAAGCCATTCCCCAATTAAAGTACATTCACTTAATTTCCAATTTTTTGCCACCACAAATAGGGCTGCTATGAATATTTTTGTACAAGTGATGTTTTTACCCTTTTTCATCATCTCTTCAGGGCCTGGATCAAAGGGTATACACATTTTTGTTGCCCTTTGGGCAAAGCTCCAGACTGCTCTCCAGAAAGGTTGGCTAAGTTCATAGCTCCACCAACAATGTATTAGTGTCCCAGATTTCCCACATTCCTTCCAACATTGATCATTGTCCTTTCTGGTCATATTGACCAGTCTGAGACTTGTGAGGTGGTACTTCAGAGATGCTTTCATTTGCATTTCTCTAATAAGTAATGATTTGGAGCAACTTTTCATATGACTATGAATTGTTTTGATATCCTTAGTTGTAAATTGCCTTTGCATATCCTTTGACCATTTGTCAATTGGGGAATGGCTTGTTTTTTTTGAAAATTTGACTCAGTTTTCTGTATATTTTAGAAAGAGGCCTTTGTCAGAAATACTAGTTGCAAAAATTATTTCCCAATTTAATACATTTCTTTAGACCTTGGTTACAGTGGTTTTGTCTGTGCAAAAGCTTTTTAATTTAATGTAGTAAAAATTATCTAGTTTGATTTGAATGATACTCTCCATCTCTTCCTTGGTCATAAACTGCTTCCCTTTCCATAGATCTGACAGGTAAACTAGTCCTTAATCTTCTAGTTTGCTTATAATACTGTTTTATGCCTAAATTCTGTATTCATTTGGATATTATCTTGGTATAAGGTATGAGGTGTTGTTCTAATCCAAGTTTCTTCCATATTAACTTCCAATTTTCCCAACAGTTTTTATCAAAGAGAGTGTTTTTATCCCAATAGTTGGACTCTTTGGATTTATCACACACCAGATTACTATAATCATTTCCTGCTGTTGCACCTACTGTATTCAAATGATCCACAACTCTATTTCTTAGAGAATACCAGACAGTTTTGAGAACTGATGCTTTATAATGTAATTTTACATCTGGTAAGACTAAGCCATCTTCTTTTGCACTTTTTTTCCATTGAATCCCTGGAAATTCTTGACTTTTTATTTCTCCATATATATTTACTTAAAACTTTTTCTCATTCATTACAGTAATTTTTTGGAATTTTGATCGGAAGGGCGCTAAACAAGTAGTTTAGTTTTGGTAGAATTGTTATTTTTATTATATTAGCTTGACCTATCCATGAACAGTTGATGTTTAGCCAAGTATTTAAATCTGATTTTATTTGTGTGAGAAGAGTTTTGTAAATGTTTTCAAAAAGTTTTTGAGTCTGCCTTGGCAGGTACACTCCCAGGTATTTTATTTTGTCTGGGGTTACTTTGTTTTCTTTTTGTTTGTTTGTTTGCTTGTTTGTTTTTAGGTTTTTGCAAGGCAAATGGGGTTAAGTGGCTTGCCCAAGGCCACACAGCTAGGTAATTATTAAGTGTCTGAGACCAGATTTGAACCCAGGTACTCCTGACTCCAAGGCGGCAGGTGCTTTATCCACTATGCCACCTAGACACCCCTGAGGTAACTTTGAATGAGATTTCTCTTTCTAGCTCTTCCTGCTGTATCTTGTTAGAAATGTTGAGGATTTATGAGGGTTTATTTTATATCCTGCTACTTTGCTCAAGTTGCTAATTATTTCTAGTAGTTTTTTTAAATGACTTTTTGGGATTCCCTAGGTATACCATCATGTCATCTGCAAAGAGTGGGAGTTTTGGCTCCTCCTTCCCTATTCCAATTCCTTCAATTTATTTTCTTCTCTTATTGCTGAAGCTAACCTTTCTAATACAATATTGAATAATAGTGGTGATAATGGGCATCCTTGTTTCACCCATGATTTTATTGGGAATGCCTCAAGCCTATCCCTGTTGCATATAATACTTGTTGATGGTTTCAGATAGATACTGCTTCTTACTCTAAGGAACAAACCATTTATTCCTATACTCTCTGGTGTTTTTATTAGATTGGGTGCTGTATTTTGTCAAAAGCTTTTTCAGCATCTATTGATATGATCATATGATTTCTGATAGTTATGTTATTATTATAATTGAGTATACTAACAGTTTTCTTAATATTGAACCAACCCTGCATTCCTGGGATAAATTCTACTTGATCATAATGTATTATCCGAGTGATAACTTGTTGTAATCATTTTGCAAAGATTTTATTTAAGATTTTTGCATCTATATTCATCAGGGAGATAGGTCTATAATTTTCTTTCTGTTTTAACTCTTTCTGGTTGAGGTATCAGCACCATATTGGTGTCATAGAAAGAGGTAGGCAGAGTTCTGTCTTCACCTATTTTTCCAAAGCATTTATATAGAATCAGAATCAACTGTTCCTTAAGTGTTTGATAGAATTCACTTGTGAATCTATCTGGCCCTGGAGATTTTTTTCTTAGGGAGTTCAATAATGGCTTGTTGAATTTCTTTTCTGAGATAGGGTTATTCAGATTTTTAATTTCCTCTTCATTTAATCTGGGCGACTTATATTTTTGTAAATATTTGTCCATTTCACTTAGATTGTCAAATTTATTGGCATAGAGTTGGGCAAAATAATTCTGAATTATTACTTTAATTTCTTCTTCATTGATGGTGAGTTCGCCTTTTTCATTTATGATACTAGCAATTTGGTTTTCTTCTTTTTTTTAATCAAATTGACCAGAGGTCTATCAATTTTATTGTTTTTTTTTTTCATAAAACCAGCTCTTGGTTTTATTTATTCATTCAACAGTTTTCTTGCTCTCAATTTCACTAATTTCTCCTTTAAATTTTCGATTTTCTAACTTGGTATTTAATTAAGGGTTTTTCATTTGTTCTTTCTCTAAATTTTTTTAATTGCATATTTAGTTCATTGATTTCTTCTTTCTCCAATTAATTCATGTAAGCATTTAAAGATATAATATATCCCCAACAGCTGCCTTGAGTGTATCCCATAGGTTTTGGTATGTTGTATCATTATTGTCATTAATTATCTTGGATGAAATCAGTAATTCTTTCTATAATTTGTTGCTTGATCCACTCATTCTATAAAATGAGATTATTTAGTTTCCAATTAGTTCTGAGTCTATATCTCCCTGGCCTAGTATTGCATATGATTTTTATTGCATTATGACCTGAGAAAGATGTATTCACAATTTCTGCCTTTCTGCAATTAATCATCAGGTTTTTATGTCCTAGTACATGGTCATTTTTTGTGTAAGTGCCAGGTACTGCAGGGGAAAAAAAGTATATTCCCTTCTATCCTCATTCAATTTCTTCCATAGGTCTATCATGTCTAGGTTTTCTAACAATCTATTTACCTCCTTAACTTCCTTCTTGTTTATTTCATGATTCAATTTATCTAAATCTGAGAGCAGGAGGTTGAGGTCTCCCACTAGTAAAGTTTGCTATGTCTTTCTGTAGCTCTTTCAACTTCTTCTAAGAATTTGGATGCTGTCCAATTGGTGCATACATATTTAGTATTGAAATTACTGTATTGTCTATGGTACCTTTTAGGAGGATTTGGTAGCTTTCCTTAGCTCTTTTAACACTATCCATTTTTGCAGCTTCTTTGTCTGAGATAAAGATTGCTACCCCTGCTTTTTTCACTTCAGCTGAAGCAAAATATATTTTGTTCCAACCTTTTACCTTTACTCTATATTTATTTCTCTGCTTCAAATGAGTTTCTTGTAAGCAGCATATTGTAGGATTCTGGTTTTTAATCCATTCTGCTATCCACTTACATTTTAAGGGAGAATTCATCCCAGTTATAATTACTCTTTATTGCCTTCCATGCTATCTTCCTTCTGTTTGCATTTTTCCCCTTTTTTTCCCTTTATCCATATTCCCCAATATTTTGTTTCTGAATACTGCCACCTTCAGTGTGTTTGCCCTCTTATATAAATGCCCCCTCCGATTTTGACCCCTTTCCCTTTCCCCTTCTTCCCTTCTTTCTGTTAGTTCCCTTTTTTCTCCCCCCCTCCCCTTTTCCCCTTTTAATGCTTGAAAGGTAAGATAAGTTTCTTAACTTGGTTAGGTATGTCTAAGTTAACTATAAGCCAAGTCTGATGAGATGAAGATTCAGGTGGTTCTCACTCCCTCCTTTTTTCCCCTCAATTACCAACAGGTCTTTTGTAGCTCTTGATATAATGAGATTTACCCCATTCAGTCTCCCTCCAACCTCCCTTCTCCTTACTGCCCCCCTTTTTAAGGTGGTATTGTTTTTAAACCATTCTCTCTGAGTCACAGAAAAATTATGAGTGTCCATCACTTCTGGCTATGTATATTCTCTCTAATAGAGTTACAATTCTCAAGAGTTATGAGACTCTTTCTCCCAAGTGGGTATATAAACCAGTTTCATCATATTGTATAACAGTTTTTTTAACCTTTTCATGAGTCTCTTGAGCCTCCTGTTTGATTTCCAAATTTTCTATTTAGCTCTGGTCTTTTCATCAGGAAATGTTGGAAGTCTCCCATTTCATTAAATGTCCATATTTTTCCTGGAAAAGAAGGCTCAGCTTTGCCAGGTAGTGGATTCTTGGCTGCATTCCAAGCTCTCTTGCTCTTTGGAACATCTCATTCCAGGCCCTTCGATCCCTTAATGTTGCTGTGGCCAGGTCCTGTGTAATCTTTACTGTGGCTCCTTGGTATTTAAATTTTTTCTTTCTGGCTACTTGTAGGATTTTCTCTTTTAGCCGACAGTCCTGGAATATGGCCACAACATTCCTTGGTGTTTTCATTTTAGGATCTCTTTCTGGAGGGGATTGATGTATTCTTTCAATAACTATTTTGCCCTCTGATTCCATGATATCAGGGCAGTTTTCCATCACTAAATCCTGTAATATTAAGTCCAGGCTTTTTTTTTTCTCTTCAATGTTTTCATCCTGTGTTGGGGGGAAGGGAAGGGAGCTGGCTCTCAGAGGTTTGCTCTTGAAGATCCTAGAGGCTTTGTTCACTTGGCTTAGTAATTCCAAGGACCTGCCAGTAGGAGGTGGTAGTTGCTTTCTCTGGAGTGAGGTCCTCAGCACCAGGGCCTCAGTTGACCTTGAACACTGGGCTGGGCCCTGGGGGAGGGAGCTAATCTCTTTCTGTTGAATGAAGGCTGTTGCCCTGAGGGGGTGGGAGTGGGGGTTGTTTATTGTTTGTTCTGGGCAAAGGGCTCTGCTGAAAGTATGGAGCTCAGGTCCCTGGCCCAGCTTATTGTTCTTGAGAACTCACCCTCCCACAGCACCTCCCCCCACCAAAGACTCGGAAGCTAAAGTTGGATCTTGCATCCGCCACTCACCAGAATCTCTATGGCTGAGGCTTACCCTCTGGTTTCCCCCAGCTGCCATCCCCAGTGCTAAACCTCTGCTCTCCTCTCCTGGTTCACCCACAGTCCCCTGAGACTGACCTTCTTAGTAGGTGTTCTTCTAGCTTCTTTTTCTGGGTTTTGTTGATCAAATTTCTGTTAAGAGATTTCTCTCATGTTATTTCTGAGGGGAATGGGAGAGCACCTATCACAGTGCCTGTCTTTTCTCCTCCATCTTGGCTGGAAGTGCCCATGACCAGCCTTAGACACTTAATAATTGCCTAGATGTGTGACCTTGGATAAGTCACTTAACCCCATTGCCTTGCAAAAACCAAAACAAAACAAGAATACTCCAACTGGGATCACAAGAGTCAAACACTACTGAAATAAATGACCAAAAATGATCTGAACTTTCAGGCATCCAGATGAATTATACTTTAAAGAACAAGCAAATGTGTCTTTAATCATTTTTTTTATTAATATGAGATGGAATTTAATATTTTTAACACTATCAGTTTGGAAATAATTAGAAAGCTTCTCTACCCACACCAATAAAAGGTCAATCAGACAGCTGGGTGATAAAGTAGATAAAGCCTGAATTGATTCAGGAAAACCTGAATTTAAATGTAGTCTCAGACAGTTCCTAGTTGTGTGACCCTGGGAAAGTCACTTACCTGTGCTTATCTCAATGTCTTCATCTGTAAAACAGGGATAATAATAATATCACTTACCTTTCAGCATTGCTTTGAGGATAAAATAATATTATATAATATTTTGTATAATTTAAAGCACTACATATATATGTCTTAGCTATTATTATTCTTATTTTATGCAACTATGCCTACAATAAGTCAATAATTTCCAAAGGTAATATGAGTGATTTCCCTTCTACACACAAGCAATGGTACGTGTCTAAGACTGCCAAAAAGACAATCACTTGAAAAGTAAGGTTACATGTTCACTCTGGCTGACTTGTGCCTTTGAGAGCCTAAGCTTCTTGACACTGGATAGCATTTCATTCTTGGTATTTGCATCCCCAACAACTAGCACAATACTTGCTTGACAGTAAGCACCTGCTAAATTGATTATGCATTAGAGGAAGTGTAGAATCAATCTTTTCCCCTTTCACATCTAAAAATAAAGATTAAAAATAGAGATTCTCCAGTAGCTACAACTAATGCAATCCCTCAAACTCCAAGGATTACCTATCCATCAATCCTTTTCTTGTAATCTTCCTACTCCTCCTGCTCCTTCCTCTCTATCCTAGACTCTGGGGAATTTGCTAAACTTCTGAAAATAGGAAAACTGAAGGAGGCAGGAGTGTTAAGCAGATTTGGTTATCACTAACCAAATATTGAGATTTTCTTTTTTTTCATTTAATTTTCCCCCAGTTTTAACATTCATTTTTTATACTTTGAGTTCTAAATTCCCTCCCCTTCATCTCTACCCCTCATGGAGAAAGCAAATTATTTGATAGATTTAAAAATGTGTAGTCATGCAAAACATTATCATAATAGTTATGCTGTAAAAGTAAACATAGCTACTCCTCACCTCAAGAAAAAATAAAATTAAAAAAGTATGTTTCAATCTTTCAAACACCATCAGTTCTGTTTGGGGGACGGATAGTATTCTTTTTCACAAATGCTCCAGTTGTCTTGGACCATAGCTGATCATCCTGCAACATTGCTGTTATTGTATATAGTACAATCCCATTGCATCTGCTCATATAAATCTTTCCAGGTTTTATGGAAAGCATCCTTTTCATTATTTCTTGTAACAGTATAGTATTCCATCATAATCATATACCACAATTTATTCAGTTATTTCCCAAATGATGAGCATCCCCTCAATTTCCAATTCCTTGCCATCAGAAAGGAGCTGATATCTATATTATATAAATATGACATATATGTATGCATATATATATATATATATATATATATATATATATATATATATATATACTTACACATATAGGTCCTTTTCCTTCCTATTTTCCATCTCTTCTGGAATATAGACCTGTAAATGGCATTGTAAGGTCATTGGGTAGGCATTGTTTTATAGCCCTTTGGACCTAATTTCAAATTGCTCTACAGAACTGCTGAATCATTTCACAGCTCCTCCAACCCTACATTAATGTCTCATTTCCCCCCACATCCTCCCCAACAATTGTCATTTTTTCCTTCTGTGCTTTTAGCCAATTCAATAGTTATAAGGTAATACCTCAGAATTGTTCTAATTTGCCTTTCTCCAACCAACATTTTTTTTTAACATGGCCATAGATCACATTGAAAACCTTATCTGAAAACTGTTCATATCTTTTGAACATTTATCAATTGGGGAATGGCTCTTATTTTTTTAGAAATATGACTGTTCTCTGTGTTGGGGAAATGAGACTTTTATCAGAGAAATTTGGTTTCAATATTTTTTCCATAGTAACTATTGCTAACTATATTTCCCTCCATCCTATTCTCTCTTACTCCCATTTATCCTGTTCTTTCTTTCCTTTCTTCCCTCACCAAAAGTGTTTTGCATCTTTTCTCCCACAATTTTCCCTGCCTTCTCATACTGTCCTCTTTTCTCCCATGCTCTTTCTGTCCTACTTTCCTCTACAGTAAATTAGATTTCTATGTTCAATTGGGTGTGAATGCTACTCTCTTGATGAGTCAATTTTAATAAAAGTAAGGCTCATTCACTTCTCCTCACTCCCCCCCCAACTCCACAGAAAAAGCTTTTTCTTACCTCTTTTATGAGAACTAATTTATTCTATTATACCTTCTCCTTTCCCTTTTTTCCAAGTATATTCCTCTCTCCCTCACCACTCCATTTTTCTAATATATTATCCTTTTATATTCAACTCCCACCTGTGCCTTGTGTATATATGCTTTTTCTAACTGCCTTAATAAATGATAAAATTCATGAGTTAATGGAATCATTTTACCATGCAAGAATATAAACAGTTCAACATCATTAAGTCCTTTATGATATTCCTTTCCTCTTTATCTTTTTTATGCTATACTTGAGTATCATATTTGAAGATCAAATTTTCTGTTCAGGTCTAGTCTTTTCATAATAACATTTTGAGACAGTCTGGGGGGCAAAGCCAAGATGGTAGTATGAAGGAAGGAATTCCCAGAAACTCATTCCACCCCAAAATCCAAAAGCTGTAAAATTATGACTCTAGCCAAAATTTAGAGGGGCAGAACCCACAGAAAAACTGAGTGATAAAATTTCCCAGTCCAAGACAACTTAGAAGTTCCACAGGAAAGGTCTGTTCCACCTGAACTGGGAACTGGAAAAAGCCACAGTGTAGCCACAGTTGCAGCACAGCTGTAGCTGCACCACAGCCAGGCCTGGTGCTTAGGTCTGAAGCAGCAAGGACAGTTTCCAGACTCCCTGGTCCCAGGATCACCAGGAACAGCTTGAAGGGGTGGTGAGAGAACTCTGTTGCACCAGAATGAATGTGGAGTGGAGCTTCAGCCTCAGAGCAGCCCTGAGGTGAGAACCAGCAGTGGAAGTCGGCAGAGACATTCAATACATCCAGAGCTCTCAACCCATAGATGGTAAGGTGGTTGGGGGAGCCTGCAGAGGTCTCTCTGCTCTCCCTGGGGCAGGACTCAGCTATTTGCCCACACTCAGATCCAGGTTGCAGTCTGGGCCCCCACAACACCATAATAGTTGAGCAGGAACCATCCTCACAGCTCTAGGACAGAGGAGGAGGGTCTGAACACAGGCAAGAGAGAAGCCAGAGCCTTTCATAAGACCTTGGAGGAATTAAGGTCCCTGGGGGTTGTCCCCTAAACCCCTCAAAGTCTTGAAAGTGCAATAAATCAGTCATAGGTTGAGGAAATGAACAAACAACAGAAAATGAAGAATCTGACCATAAAAAATTATTTAGGTCCCATGGCGGATCAAAATACATATTGAGATGATGACAAAATCTAAGCTTCTATATCTAAAACCTCCAAGAGAAATAGAAAATGGGCTTAGGCTATGGATGAGCTCAAAAAAGACTTTGAAAAGTAATTAAGGGGGGGCGGCTAGGTGTAGTGGATAAAGCACCAGCCTAGGAGTCAGGAGTACCTGGGTTCAAATCCAGTCTCAGACACTTAATAATTACCTAGCTGTGTGGCCTTGGGCAAGCCACTTAACCCCATTTGCCTTGCAAAAAACTAAAAAAAAAAGTAATTAAGGGAGGTAGAGGAAAAATGGTTAGGAGAAATGAGAGTAATGCAGATAAATCATGAAAACCAAGTCAGCAACTTGGTGAAAGAAATACAAAAAAAAAACCTGAAGAAAATAACATATTAAAAAATCAGTTTAGACCAAATGGAAAAAAGCAACACAAAAGGTAAATGAGGAGAAGAATTCCTTAAAAAGCAGAATTAGTCAGCAGGAAAAGGAGATTAAAAAAGCTCTCTGAAGAAAATAACTTCTTCAAATGCAGAATGGAACCAAAAGACTTTGGGAGAACTCAGGAAGAAATAAAACTATACCAAAAAAATTAGAAGAAAATGTGAAATAACTCATTGGAAAAACAACTGACCTTGAAAACAGATCCAGAAGAGATAATTTAAAAATTATTTTCATTTTTCAAAAAATAATTCAGCAGAATTGCCCTGAGATCCTAGAAGCAGAGTATAAATAGAAATTGAGGGAATCCACCTATCACCTCCTGAAAGAGATCCCAAAAGAAAAACTTCTAAGAATATTATAGCTAAACTCCAAAACTCCCAGGTCAAAGAGAAAATACTAAAAGCTACCAGAAACAAACAATTCAACTACCATGGCTCTTAGTCAGAATTACACAGGATCCAGCAGCATCTACCTTAAGGACTCATAGGGTTTGGAATATGATGTTTTGGAAGGCAAAAGATCTTGGTTTACACTGAGACTCAACTACCCAGAAAAACTGAACATTCTCTTTCAGGAGAAAAGATGTACTTTCAATGAAAACAGGGGACTTTCAGACTTTCCTATTGAAACAACCAGAGCTGAACAGAAAATTTAAATTCCAAGTACAAGACTCAGGTGAATCATAGAGAGGGTGGACAAGAAGGACTAACTATGAGGAACCTGATGTTGAACTGCTTGTATTCCTGCATGGGAAGTAGATACTGATAACTCAGATGAACTTTTTTTATTTATAAGAACAGTTAGAAGGAGCATATATAGACAAAGCACAGAAAGGAGTGGAATAAAATGCTATAATATAGTAAAAGATGGAATTAATAGGTGATAAAAGAAAGTGCTGGGAAGAAGTGAAAGGAGAGGAAGAAGGGGCTAAGATATTTCACATAAGACTGAAGAAAAAGTTTTTACAGTGGATTTGAATGGGGGATAGGTGAGGGGGAATGAATGAACCTTCACTCTCATCAGAAATGGCTCAGAGAGGAAATAATATTCACACTTAGTAGGGTATAGAAATCCATCTTACCCTAGAGGAAATTGAGAGGAAAGGGATGGGATAAGGGGGAATTGGGGGAGGGAAGGGGGGGGAATAGGTGATAAAAGAGAGAGAAGATTGTGGGAGAGGGTTCTCAGATACCACACGCTTCTGAACAGTGACAGGATGAAAGGAGAGAGAGAGAATGGAATAGATGAGAGTGGGGAGGAATAGAATGGAGGGAATACAGCTAGTGACAGCAACTGTTGGAAAAATATTGAAGTAACATCTTTGGTGGTTATGATGGGGAAGGCAACTCATTCTAGAGACAGAGTCATTGGAATTTGAACCCAGACTGAAGAACACTTTTTTTTTCTCTCATTATTCTTGAAGTTTCTCATCTTTTGGGGGGGGGCATTTATGATTATCCTCACAAAAAATTATCATAATAATCTAAAATAAAAACAAAAAAAGAAAATTTTGAAAGTCATCTATTTCAATGAATGTCTATCTCTTCCCCTGAAAGACTATGTTCAATTTTGCTGGGTAGTTGATTCATGTTGTAATACAAACTTTTTTGCCTTCCAGAATATCATATTCCAAGCCCTAGAATCCCTTAATGTAGATGCAACCAAATCTTGTACTACCATGACTATGGCTTCATGATAATTGAATTGTTTCTTTATGGATGCTTGCCATATTTTCTCCTTGACTTGGGAGTTCAGAAATTTGATTATAATATTCCTAGCTATTTTCATTTTGGGATCTCTTTCAGAGCATAATCAGTGGAATCTTTCAATTTCTGTTTTATACTCTGCTTCTAAAATATCAGGGAAATTTTCCTTAATAATTTCTTGAAAGATTATGTCCAGGTTCTATTTTTTTAAATCATAGCTAGCATAGTAATTTTTGAATTATCTCTTCTGGATCTATTTTCAAGGTCAGTTCTTTTTTCATTGCAATATTTCACATTGCCTTCTAGTTTTTCATTCTTTTGGTTTTGTTTTATTGCTTCTTGATTTCTCACAAATTCATCAGTTTCCCTTTGCTCCACTCAATATTTTAAGGAATTATTCTCTTCAATGAGCTTTTGAACCTCTTTTTACATTTGGCCAATTCTACTTTTTTAAAAGTATAATTCTCTTTTTTTTTTATACAAGGCAGTGGGGTTAAGTGGCTTGCCCAAGGTCACACAGCTAGGTAATTATTAAGTGTCTGAGGCCAGATCTGAACTCGGGTATGCCTGACTACAAGGTTAGTTCTCTATCCGCTGTGCCACCTAGCTGCCCCAAAGTATTCTTCTATTCATTAGATTTTAGACCTCTTTTTCTACTTGGTACAGCCTGCTTTTTTTAAAATTCTATTTTCTTCAGCATTTTTGTGCTTCCTTTACTAAGCTGCTGTTTCAGTTTTCATCATTTTCCTGCATCATTCATTTCTCTTTTCAATTTTTCCTCTGCCTCCCTTCCTTGATTTTCAAAATCCTTTTTTTAACTTTTCCATGGCCTGAGACCAATTTATATTTTTCTTGGAGGCTTTGGATATAAAAGTTTTGATTTTTTTCTCTTCTTCTGTATATGGATTTTGATCTTTCTGATACCATAGTAATTGTCTGTGGTCAAATTTTTTTCTTCTGTTGTTTACTCATTTCTCCAGGCTGTGACTAGATTTTAACTCTTTGTTAAGGTAGAACTCTGCTTCCAGGACAGAGGATGTGCTATCTCAAACTTCTGAGGGGTTTTTTTCCCCTAAAACTATTTTCAGAGATACTGCAAGTTTTCAATTCTTCCAAGATCTTATGATCTAAGGAGAGGTTTGTATCATTTTCCTGGTCTGTACTCTGGTCTGTACTCTGGTCTGTGGGTGACCATAAGCATTCCTTTCTGCACTGGAACTGAGAGGAGGGTGCCTGCTCCATTGAGGCAGTAAGTCTGTTGTGCTTCTGCTCCTTTTTCTGGGACTGGGACCTAAGACAATGACTCAGTTTTGAGTATGAGCAAAACAACAAAGTACTGCCTTTGTGACAGCAAAAAGACTCCTATAATCTCCTTTGGACCCATTTACCATCCATAGACTGAGAACTGATGTAGCTGCCTCTGCTGATTCAGTGGCTCCTGAGGACTGCTCCTGGTCTGTTGGGGTTGGGTCTGTACTGCGGAGGCTTGTGCTGGACTGTGCTCCAATCTCACCCTAGTGAGGCAGAGTTTTCCTCCTGACTTCCAGCTTGTCCTTGGCAATCTCTGGGATGAGAGGTCTGGAAATCACCACCGCTGCTGCTGACTTGGTTGCCTCAACTCTGTTCCTTGGATTCCTGGGGTCAGTTACTTAGTTCTGGTGAGGCCAGCACTGCTCTGCACTCCTCTCTCACCCCGGTTCAGCAGACCTTTCCCCCAGATCTTCCAAGTTGTCTTGGGCTGGAAAATTGTTTCACTCAATCTGTTTGTTGGTTCTACCACTCTAGAATTGTTTAGAGTAATTATTTAAAGTATTTGGGTGGGGGTTGGGTAGACCTCTGGTAAGTCCCTACTTTATTCTGCCATCTTGGCTTCACCTCATCAGGAAGAAATATTCTTTGGAAAAGTATTATTGAAAGAGAAATCTTTGGATCTCTGTCAATTTCTGCCTGAGAAAAGTATAAACAATCTTTCAGTTTCATATGATGGCTTTTTTCAGTAAGTCTTTTCAGCTTTGTCAATGAAGCTACAAGTCAATAGTAATTCATGGAAGTCTTAAGGGGAATTTCAAAAGTCTTCTACTTTAACAAGGCAACTTCTTAAACTAATATTAATTCAGATGCATTTCAAAAACCATTGTGCTAAATTTTACCTTATTTTAGTGACATGGAAATGCATTAAAATACTGAAGAATGAACTTAGTACTCAGATACTAGCACAGAAAAGGCGTGTCAGTAATCAAGTAATAAAAGACGGGTTCTGACAAATTAAACCATCTGAGCCCTTCCAGCATAGGCCCAGGTTAATATACCGTAACCAAGAGACCTAGAATATCAGAGCTGGTCCAGACCTTGCAATATACTTGCACTGCTGAGTTTCATTGTCCCCTCCCAGATCTAAAAGTGGCACAGCTTTAATGACCTGACCAAAACAGGATAAAATACCTTTAAATACAGCATATCCTAGAACCAAACACCAAAATCCTAAGTTAAAGTCAACACACCCATCCCATAAATGCAGGAGAAACTATGGTGAGTGGTAGAATTACAGAGGCAGACCAGTATTTGCTTTGGCAGAGGTAAAGTCTGCACAAATATGAACACAGCTGTATGCTGAGCATTTTACAATATCCAAATTTGCTGAATTAGACAAAAAGGATATCCAACATTCCAATGTATAAGCAACTTTAGAGAACAGGGCACTGTGATGAGTCTTTTTGAGAATTGTTATTCCTATAGAGAGAATGGGTTTGGTGAGCATTTTTATCACATTATCAATGTAACTTAATATTCTCAGCTTCAGATTTGTGGGATATATCTTACTTAGATGGGTATAGCTTTCTTTGAATTTGTGACATTTTCTTTCTTCCATCAAGTCAAACGGTAATGGTATTTCTGAAGGAGGAAAAATTTTAGAGTCTATAGTGGATAGTGATAAGGTTTAAGCATTTATCTGTGTCTATAATAATAATGCTGTCCTTCATTCTCTATGAAGACCAAGACAACAGGGTGGAGATGCCATGACAAGCACAGGGAGTGAGGGAGTGCTGTGCTAAGTCACCAGCCTCATTGTCTCCTCCAGACCTATGTGGGTCCAGTGGCCAGATATGAATCAGGACAAACAGATATAGCCCTGGATGTGAAGTAATCAGGGTTAAGTGACTTGCCTAAGCTCCCACAGCTAGTAACTTTCAAGTGTCTGAGGCTGGATTCAAACTCCAGTCCTTCTGATTCCAAGATGAATGCTCTATCCATTGCACCACCTAGCAGCCCTCTTGTCTCAAAAGAGTTAAGATTCAAACCAAAAATGGAACCAAAGAATGATATTTATTAATGATAAAAAGGCTAGATTCCTGACATGAAAAGTTAGAAACTTAGTGAAACAAGGCAAGAAGGCATTATTTTCAAAGGGGGGGGAGAGTGTTTCTAAGAGGAGACCATGTGATCTTGGTAGAATTGCACATGTGGTTATACAGAATGCATACAGAAAAGCCCATATTGGGGGGAAGGGCTATTAGTATATGATAATGGTACTACAATTAGCTTGACTACAACAAAGAAAGGTAGAATACATGAGCTTATCTAGGGAAAATCCCTTCTGTGATTTATGGTCGAGTTCCAGGTCCACATCCCAGTGGTACTGTGTTCTTATTGGCTAGCCTAAACAGGAGTCAGGTCAGATGAGCTTGCTATCTTATTGGGTTCTAGACTGAGCCTGGAGTTAGGAAAACCTAAGTTTAATTCTGATCTCGGACTACTAGTTGTGTGCCTCAGTATTCTCATTTGTAGAATAGTGATGACAATTATATTTACTTTCCAAAGTTGTGATAATTAAAAGAGATAATATTTATAAAGTGCATGATGGCACAGTGTCTGGTGCCTAATCAGTACTATCTATATAAATATTAGCGATTATTATTAGTTCCAGTCATTTCATGAAAGTGAAACTCAGGAAAGATGCAATAAGTTTTTTCAAAATTATAAATATTTGACAATAATTTGAGAACAGAATCACATACCTAGGGTTATGCTTATCTCAATGGATTTTAAAATTTAATTTTTCTTTATATATATAATATTATATATTAAAAATAAGAATTTATTGAGTCAATTCAATTCAACTACATTTATCAAGCACTTACTATGGGCCAATCACTGAGGCTATTAATGAGATCATATATTGAGAACTGGAAAAGACCCTAAAGAACATCTAGATAAGTTTTCTTATTTTACAAATTAAGAAACCAAGAGTGGGAAAGATGGAATTAGCTGCTTAAGATCATGGAAATATTTGTTAGGAGATTGGAAATTTAAACTTGGTTCTTCTGATTTATAATAGTCTTTTGGATTATTCAAAACACATTTAGCTCAAAAAGATTATGTTAAGGAATTTCAAAAACTACTGAATATATAGGAGGTAGTTACTGTTGTTCTAGAAATCAATATCAAGTAGAATGACCAGACAGTCTGAACCACAGGAATACATGTAGAAGTACCAAGAACTTTTACAGGAAGTGGATGTATATATTGGGTAGCTAGGTCAGTCCAGGAGATAGAATACAAAACTTAGAGCCAGAAAACTCATCCTCCTGAGTTCAAATCCAATCTCAGCTTTGTGACCCTGGGCAATTCATTTAACTCTGCCTCAGTTTTCTCAGCTGTAAAATGAGCTGGGGAGAAGGAAATGACAAATCATTCCAGGATCTTTGCCAAGAAAGCCACAATAGGTCATGAAGAGTTATACATGACTGAATAACTAAAAAGTACACATATTTTTAAAAGTTAAATTGTTTATAATTCTACTATAATTTATCTTTAATGGAAAGCAATCTGACTCAAGCACGTTGAACACTATAAATTCAGAAAGATATGGGTGCAAATCCTGCATCAAGTATATTAAGAGCTATCAAACAATACGAATGTAGTTTAACTACACTGAAGCTGTTTTACTCATCTGCAAAATTGAGATAATGATTTCTGTAGTCACTAAGTCACTGGGTCATTGTAAAACTCAATGCAATAATGTATCTAAAGTGCTTTAAAAACCTTAGAGCACTGTATTAATGTCAGCTATGAGCTTAAAAGATCCCAGAAATGGCACATATGTTCGAATGGAAAAAGCATGGGCTTAGCTTTATAAAAAAAAAAAGAAATCTACTTTATCTGGAAAGAAAAGGAAAGGAGCATTTGGGTGACAGCATTGGGAGGTTAAGAAGATTTTTTTTAAATCATGAAAGCTTATTTTGGATGGACATTTTGTATTATTGAAAAAGGAAAATGTCCCTGTCATATAGGAAGAATGAAAAATAACAGATGGACAGATACAATGTTATATTTGTATCTCCAAAATAACAATAGGGAGGTCTACAATACATTCAGTGAAATCAATTATAAAGAATTTACAGAAAGAAAAGGGCAAGAATAACAAGGAATTAAGTGTGTGTGCATTTTTGTGTGTAAGGAGTTGGGGTAATGGGAGGAAGTGGTAAAGAAAGTACTTTCACTAGTGAGATCACAGTGGGGAAATTAAGACCCATTATAATAGGTATTGAAGTCCAGATTAAATTGGATGAAGATTGACACAAAAACTCTACCTAGCTCCCTTGTTAATGAAGATTCAATTAATAGTTATTTTTAGAGCTGAAAGAAACCTTAGGAATCTAGGAAAAATAATTTAATTTTACATACGATTAAATTATTATAGATTATTGTCCTCATTTTCTCCTAAATCTGGGGGTTTGCACTTTTTTTCTGGGGTATTTTCTCTGTCTATATTCTCTTCCTTGATGAACTCATCTGTTTCCCAAGTTTCAATTATCTTCTTTCTATTGATGATAACAAAATATAATCAGTCACATTCTAATCATTCTATTGACTTGTAGCATTATGTCACCAACTTTCTTATGAAGATCTCTGCCTGAATGTGATATCTCAAAAGCAAATGTAGGTGTACAAAAAGCAATTATTGTTTTCTCTTCTTCATTCTTTCTTTTGGAAGTACTACCATTCTGCAAGGCAACCAAGAAGATGACTTCAGAAACTCTCTCTCTCTCTCTCTCTCTCTCTCTCTCTCTCTCTCTCTCTCTCTCTTCATTTTTCTCTTTCTGCCTTCTCTCTCCCTTCCTCCTTTCTCTCTCTCCCCCCCTCCCCTTACCCTCTATTTCTCTTCTCTCACCTCTCTCTCCCTTCCCTCCAAACATATTTACATACACACACACACACACACATATATATATATATACATATATTCCCACATTTGTATATACTCATATATTTATCTAGAGAAAATGTATCTATATCTCTCTATATATAGTTCCACATATATAGATATAAATAAATTCTTCTTTCTTATAAATACATATCTATATGTATATATAGATATGGTATAAATAATAGAAAATCAACTCCTGTATTTCAGTAATTTTATTTGTGCATCATCTTGTACATCTAATTTCTTTGTACTCACTGCCAATACCCTTGTTCAAATCCTTGTCATCATTCACTTGCACTATTATAGCATTCTCCAAATCAATCTTCTGATTTCTAATCTTTCCCAATTATAATCTATTACCATCAAAGCTTCCCAAATCACCTCATTTTGACTGTCTGACTCCTCTGAACAGTTTTGATCTGGTTCTGTCATGACTAATGATTGTGCCTAAATCTATAGAACAAGAAAGTATCCCAAGGGTACTGAGTATAAGAATTTAGCTATGTGATAAAGATTAACTCATAGAAGAGCTTAAAAAAGAATTTAAAAGCCAAAGAGAGGAAGAATAAAAAATGGAAAAAAGAAATGAGAGTCATGCAGGAAAATTGTGAAAAATTGACCAAAGAAATCAACTCCTTTAAAAGTAAAAAATAACCAACTGGAAAAAGAATATAACTCTTCAAAAAATAAAATTGAACAACTGGAAGAGGAATACAACTCAGCAAAGAGCAAAATTAATCAACTGAAAAGGGAATATAAAAGCTAACTAAAGAAAATAAAATCCTAATAATTAGATTTGGACATATTAAAACCAATGAATCAAATAAAGTAAAGAGACTGAAAAAAATGAAAATACCTTTTAGAAAAAAACAAATGACCCATAAAATGGGTACAGGAGAAATAATTTATGAATTATTGGACTACTAGAAAGCCTAGATCAAAAAAAGAACCTGGAAAACATTTTTCAGAAAATTATCAAGAAAACTACCCTAACCAAGAGCAAGAAATCATTGAAAGAATACACACAACTCCTCCAGGAAGGGACCCCAGAATAAAAACTCCAAGGGCTATCTTAACCCAATTACAGAATTCTCAAACAAAAGAGAAAATACTGCAAGCAGAAAAAAAGAAGCAATTTAAATACAAAGGAAACACAATCAGACTTAGACAGGACTTTTCAGCTTCAATATTGAAGGACCTGAGAACTGGAATACCATATATACCAGAGGACAAAGAACCTTGGATTACAAGCAAGAATTTACTACTCTGCAAAATTCAGCATAATTTGTCAGGGGAAAAGAAAGATGGATGTTCAACAAAATAGAGGACCAGAATTGAACAGAGAATTCAGTCTTCAAATACAAGACTCAAGAGATGTATGGCAAGGTAAATGAAAAGGGAAAAAACAAACAAACAAAACAAATATTAGACAAAAACATCAGGCTGTAAACAAAGGGAAGATATAAGACTCATAACTCTTGAGAATTATATTTCTCTTAGAATAGTTAAAAGGTTGGATATAATTGAAGAGATTGAATTTAGAGGATATGGGCATGTTTGGTTCTTGTCTTTCCATTGAAGAAGGCCAAGATGACACCACTATGTTTGAGACAAAATGCCCAGACAAAAAGTTAGGGTATTTATTCTAAACTTATGTGTCTCAGTTTCCTTTGACCTATGTTAATTCTGCTTTGTTCTTAAAGCTTAGCACTTTTTCCATTAAGGGTATCCTATGCTGGGCAGTCAGGGGCCAGTGTCTCCCATAACCTTCTAATCAATTATAAAGTTCTTAAGAGAGACCTTCGGAGTGTTCTAATACTTATCACTCTTAAAGACTCCATTTTTAATTGGATCAAAAGTGACTTTAGGAGCGGAAGAGCTAAAGGTTTGGGGTGGGGAGTGTGGGACAGAGTATGCTTGGGGGTACAAATGGTTTATGAAATGATTTGGCTTTTCATGATGCTTTGGCTCAAGAAGATTGTTTGTCCTTTGAGGGTCCTTGAAAGGGGAGTAAGGTATAAAATGATTATAATTTGATGTGATTCATGACTCTTGAGAAGTGTATTTCTTTTTTTTTTTAGGTTTTTGCAAGGCAAATGGGGTTAAGTGGCTTGCCCAAGGCCACACAGCCAGGTAATTATTAAGCCAGGTAATTATTAAGTGTCTGAGACCGGATTTGAACCCAGGTACTCCTGACTCCAAGGCTTTATCCACTACGCCACCTAGCCGCCCCCAAGAAGTGTATTTCTAATTAGACAGATGATGCTTATCAAAGAATCAAGCAATCAATCTATGATTGTAATTTGAGAAAACTGTGAGTTTATCAAGCAATCATTAATCAACCTTTCATTGATGATACTTTAATTGATAGTACCTCTATGCAAAAACATACAAAGATCTCTTATATTAGAGGGGGAGAAAATAGAGGTTGTGAACACTGAGTTAATTCTATTCAAAAGATTTTTCCCAGAGAAGGAAAAATATCATTCCCATTTGGGTTTACAAATCTATCCTTCTCTACAGGGAATTGGGGGGAAGGGGAAGGGAAAGAAAAGGGAAAAGGGGACTGATAAAAGGTAAGGTGAAGGTATAAGTGAAAATAAACCAAAAGCTAAAGTTTAAAAGAAAAGTTAAGGGGGAAAAGGAGTACAACTTTGGTGAAGAGGAATAAGAGGAAAGGAAAGAGAAAAATAAAAATGGGGAAAGATAGCATGGAGAAAAATACAGAATTAATAATCTTAACTATCAGTGCGAATGGGATAAACTCTCCCATAAAATGGAAATGAATAGCAAAATGATTTACAAAACAGAATCCTAAAATGTGTTGCTTACAAGAAACACATTTGAAGCAAAGAGATACACACAGGGGAAAGGTAAAAGATTGGATCAAAGTATATTATGCTTCAGCTGAAGGAAAAAAAAAATCAGGGATAGCGATCCTGATCTCAGATAAAGCAAGAGCAAAAAATTGATCTCATTAGAAGGGATAAGGAAGGAAACTACATTTCCTTTAAAAGCCCCAAAGTCAATGGAGCTATATCATGTTTCAACATGTTTGCACCTAGTGGTATAGTATCCAAAATCCTAGAGGAAAAGTTGAGTGAATTACAAGGAGACATAGCCAATAAAACTTTAATAATGGGGAACCTCAACCCCTCTCTCTCAGAACTAAATCATACCAGAAAATATACAAGAAGGAAGTTAAAAAGGTGAATAAAATCTTAGAAAACATATATGCTAGACCTCTAAAAAAATTTAATGGAGTAGAATATATACCTTTTTCTCTGTAGTACATGGCACCTATACCAAAATTGAACATTTACCAAGGCATAAAAATCTTATAATCAAATGCAGAAATATTAAATGCATATTTTTTGTTCATGGTGCAATAAAAATACATGTAATAAAGAGGCATAGAAAAATAAATCAAAAATTAATTGGAAGCTAAACAACAATTTTAAAGAATGAGTGGATCAAACAACAAATCATAGAAATAATCAATAATTACATCCAAGAAAATGATAACAATGAGACATCATATCAAAATTTATGGGATACAGTCAACGTAGTTTTTAAGGGAAATTTTATATCTCTAAATGCTTATATGAATAAAAAAGAGAAAGAGGAGATCGATGAATTGGGTATAGAACTAAAAAAGAAAAAGAACAAATTAAAAATCTCCAGTTTTGGAGCTACTTTTGCTGAACTGTATGCTAATAAATTGAATAACCTGAGTGAAATGGATGAACATTTACAAAAACACAAACTACCCAGATTAACAGAAAAGAAAATAAATATTTAAATAACCCCATTTCAGAAAAAGAAATTGATGAAACTATCAATAAACTCCCTAAGTAAAAGTTTCCAGGTCCAGATGAATTTACGAATGAATTCTACCAAATATTTATGGAACAATTAATTCCTATTCTACATAAACTATTTAAAAGAAAAGGAGTTCTGCCAAACTCCTTTTATGACAACAACATGATGTTGATACCTAAATCAGAAAGAACCAAAACAAAGAAAATTATAGCCCAATCTCCCAAATGAATATTGATGCAAAAATCTTAAATAACATTTAGCAAAGAAACTACAGTCGTTATTACTAGGATAATACACCATGATCAGGTAAAACACCAACAAATATTATATGTGATGGGGTTAAACTAGGAGCATTTCCAATAAGATCAGAGTGAAACAAGGTGCCTATTATCACCATTACTTTTCAATATAGTATTAGAAATGTTAGCTTTAGCAATAAGAGAAGAAAAAGAAAATTTAAGGAATCAGAATTGACAATGAGGAAACAAAGCTTTCACTTTTTGCAGATGATATAATATTATGCTTAGAGTATCTGAGAAAATGATCTAAAAAATTACTTGAAACAATTAACAAATTCAGCCAAATAGCAATAAAGTAAACTCAAATAAATCATCAGCATTTCTATATATGAACAACAAAGCCCAAGAGCAAGGGATAGAAAAATAAATTCCATTTAAAGCAAAAGCAGACAACATTAAATATTTGGGATTCTTTCTCCCAAGGCAAACCTAGAAACTATATGAACACAATTACAAAGCACTTCTCATACAAAAGAAGTAATTTCTAAGCAATTGGAAAAATGTCAATTGCTCATGGTTAAGTTGAGCTAATATAATAAAAATGACAATTCTACTAAATTAAAATATTTATTCAGTACCATAGCAATCAAACTACCAAATAATTACTTTAACAAGCTAGGAAAAATAGTAACAAAATTCATCTGGAGCTACAAAAAAAATCAAGATTATCAAGGGAACTGATTAAAAAAATGTAAAGGAAGGTGGCCTAACTCTACCAGATCTAAAACTATACTATTAAAGCGGCAGTCATGAAAACTGCCTGGTATTGGTTAAGAAATAGAGTAATGGATCAATGGATTAGGATAGGTTCAAAAGAAACAGTAGTAAATGACTACAGTAATTTACCGTTTGACAGACCCAAAGATATAAGCTTCTTGGATAAGAACTCACTATTTGACAAAAATTGTTGGGAACATTAGAAAGTAGTATGGCAAAAACTTAGGCATAGACCTACATCCCATACCCTATATCATAATAAGGTCAAAATGGGTATATGATTTAGACATAAAGTTCAACATCATAGACCAATTAACAGACCAAGAAATACTCTAGAAATATTCAGATATATGGAAAGGGGAGAAATTTATGACCAAGCAAGAAACAATACATCATATATTGCAAAACAGATGATTTTGATTATATTAAATTTTAAAGGTTTAGTAGCAATAAAACCAATGCTGCCTAAATTAAAAGGAAAACAGAAAGCTGGGAAACAATTTTCACAGCTAGAAGTTCTAATAAGGGTCACATTTCTAAAATATATAGAGAATTTATCAAATTTATAAGGTTACAAGTCATGCCCCAATAGATAAATGGTCAAAGGATATGAACAGACAGTTTTCAAATGAAGAAATTAAAGCTATATATAATCATATGAAAAAATGCTCTAAATCATTACTGATTAGAGATATGTAAATTAAAACAACTACAAATATTACCTCACACCTATAAGACTGACTAAGATAACAAAAAGGGAAAATGATCAATTTTGGAGAAGTTGTAAGAAGATTGGAACATTAAAGCATTGTTGGTAGAGTTAACTGATCCAATCATCTAGAGAGCAATATGGAACTATGTCCAAAGAGCAATAAAACTGATCATACCCTTTGACCCAGCAATTCCAAATCTAGGCCTATATCAAGAAGAAATATTCATAGCAGCTCTTTTTGTAGTGGCAAAGAATTGGAAATTGAGGGGATGTCCATCAATTAGGGAATGACTGAACAGGTTATGGTATGTGAATGTTATGGAATACTCTTATTCTATAAGTAACCATGGTCAGACTCTAAGAGAAGCATGGATTGAATTATAGGAACTGATGCTGAGTGAAGGAAGCAGAACCAAGAAAACATTATACACATTAACAACAACATTGTGATTTGATCAACTTTGATGGATTCAGCTCCTCTCAGCAGCTCAGAGAGCTAGAAAAACCGTAGGGAAGTGGCTAGGGATAATACTGTCCCCATCCAGATGAAGAAAAACAAAATAAAACAAACAAAAACTTTACAGAATCTGAATGAACACTACATGCACTTTTTAAAAATTCTCTTATGTATTTCCTTCCTATCTCATGGTTTTTTTTCTTTTCCCTTTAATCCTAATTTCTCATACCAAAAATGACTAATCTGTAAACATGTTAAATACAAATATGTATGTACAATTTTCACCTGTGGGAAGGAAATCATGTAACAAAAACACGTATGTGGATGAATGTTGAAAAAACTTTCATAATAGTAATTGGGAAAATAAAATATCAATTGGAAAAACAAACAATGGAGTCTGAATGCAGAACAATACATGCTATGTTCACTTTTTAAAATTTCTTTTATAGACTTCTGGTCAATATGGTGGAGAGAAGCCAGACACTGCTTTAAGCTTTCCTTGCTTTCCTTCAGAACCAACATTAATCAAAAGTCTTAACTGATTTTGTATCAACTGAACCCACAAAAGAATAGGGGGAACATCTTCCAGCACTGTCTGTCACTGGGGGTAGTGAAGGCATGCCCAGTACAGAGAGCAGAGACCCAACACACAAGCAGCAGGGGGATTAACCCAAGAACCACAGCAGTGGTAGTGGAAGCTTTGCAGTGTGTATGGTGGGCACACTGGAAATGCTCCAGTTCAGCTTCCAAAGACACCAATTAGGCCAGCATGACTGGTCTGTACAGCCTGAACCAAGAGCCTGGGGTGTTACCAGTGGAGCCCCCATGTTCCCAGCAGAGTACTCAGCATACTTGTGGGAGGGCTTGACTTTCTCTAAAACAAACACAGAAATAGTCCCAGGTGTTCCCACCTTTCCTCAAAGCCTGAATGGAGGCAGAACTTCCCCAGCTCTGACTAGAGATACTCAGACATTTCTAGCCCTGACCACCTAGACCAGTGACTGGGTTGTATGAGGACATTTCAGATACAGACCTAGGCTAGGGAGTAGGCTACTAACAACTCCAGCAGACAATCTAGAGAAAGCTTCTGGTTGGTCTATTGAGTAACCCCTGATTTCATAACCCTGGTAAGCAAGGCTTCTAGGGTTCTCAATACTGAAGTTTTGTGGACCAGTCCCTCCCCAACACAAGACTCCAGGAAAAGCTAACAAAAATCCCCAAATAAAAAAACAGCAAGTGCAAAGCATGGTCTATTGAATGTTACTTTGAAGATAAGGATGTCAATAATAATAACATTTGTCCTTCATTCTCGAAGAAGATCATGACATCAGGGAGGTGATACCAAGACAAACACATGAATTATATTTAAGTGAGGAGGTGCTGTGCTAAGTCTCCAGTCTCACTATCTTCTACAAAATCACCTGTGTCTGATGATCAGATATAAATCAGGTTGACTGGAGATGACCCCAAATGTGAGGCAATCAAGGTTAAGTGACTTGCCCAGGATCATACAAATAGTGTCAAGTATCTGAGGCCATTTTCAAACTCCTGTCCTCCTGACTTCAAGACCAGTGCTCTACTGCACCACCTAGCTGCCCTATAAGGAGACTAGTTCAGAAAAGGAAGACAGAGAGGGTGCTATGTGAAGCTTTAGAGAAGAATATGAGATGGTCTCTAGCCCAAAAAGACTTCTTAAAAGAGATCAGAAAGGAAATTAAAAATCAAATGTAAAAAAGTGGGAAAAGAAATGTAAGGGGAAAATTAACACCAGGCAAGAGAAAATTAACATCTTACAACAAAAAATGACAGAAGAAAACAAATCCTCTAAAAATTCAATTGAACAAATGTAAAAAAGAAAATAATTCCTTCAAAAACACAATTGGGCAAATAAAAAATTAACAACTCCTTTAAATTATAATTGACCAAATGGAAAAGGAGATGCAAAAGTTAAATGGAGAAAATTCCTCTCTGCAATCTGTGGAAACTAATGACTTCATGAGAGACCAAGAATTTGTTAACAAAAATAAAAATGAAAAAATATGAGAAAATGTAAAATACCTGGAAAAACAGATCCAAGAGAGTCATTTTAAGAATCATAGAACTGCTTGATAACCTTAATTTAAAAAAAAAATCTGGACTTCATTTTTCTGGATACAGTTAAGGAAAATTGCCTGGCTCTCCTGGAACCAGCGGGCAAAATAATCATTGAAAGAATGCATCAATTCCCTCCCAAAAAGATTCTCAAAATGAAAATACCAAGGAATATTGTGGTCAAACTCCAGAAACTCAAGGAGAAAATCCTGTAAGCATTTAGAAAGAAGCAATTCAAATACCAAGGAGCCAAAGTCAGGATTACACAGGATCTGATTGTATTAGAGTTAAGGGATTGAAGGGCTGAGAATATGATATTCCAGAGTGTAAAGGAACTTGGATTACCACCAAGAATCAACTCTACAGCAAAACTGATCTTTCTCTTTCTTTTTTTAATCTTTTTTTTATCTTTTTTTATTAAAGATATTATTTGAGTTTTACAATTTTCCCCCAATCTTACTTCCCTCCCCCCCCATGGAAAGCAATCTGTCAGTCTTTACTTTGTTTCCATGTTGCACATTGATCCAAATTGAGTGTGATGAGAGAGAAATCATATCCTTAAGGAAGAGACAAAAAGTCTAAGAGATAACAAGATCAGACAATAAGATATCCGGGGTTTTTTTTCTGGAATTGAGTTTTCTCTTTCAGGGAAAAAGATGGACATTTAACAAGATAGATGACTTTCAAAATTTCCTGATAAAAAGACCAAAGTCCAAATCCGGACAGAAAATTTGATATTCAAATACGAGACTAAAGGGATACATTAAAAGGTAAACAGAGGGGGAAAAAAAACTGTTATGCAATAAGATTACATCTCCACCTGGGAGGAAGATTCTCACAACTCTTGAGAACTGTAACTCCATTGGGGGAATATACTTAGGTTGAAAGTGTGGACATTCATGGCATGTCCATGGCTTTGATGGAATGATTTTTTAAAAATTATTTCACTAAAAAGGGGGGGGGAGATTGTAAAGAGACAAGAGGAAGGGGGAAGTTGAATGGGGTAAAATGCATCACACGAAGAGGTACAAAGGACCTATTCCAATAGAGACAAAGAAGGGAGGATATGAGAACTGCCTGAATCTTACTCTCATCAGATTTGCCTCAAAGAGGGTGCAACACACACAAACATCTAATTCAGTTTAGAAATTTATCCTACCTTTCAAGTATTAGGAGGAAAGGTTGGGGAGAGAAGTAGGAACTGATAGAAGGAGTGGAAAGAAGAAAGGGAAAAGGGAAAGGGGAAAGAAAATGGAAAGTAGTGGAAAGAAGGGGGAAACACATTGAGGGAGGCAGTATTCAGAGGCAAAATACTGGGAAGAAGGGAAAAGACAAGAGGTGAGGAGAAAATACAAATGGTGAGGAGATAGCATAGAGAGCAATAAAGATGTAGTAATGAAAATTGTGAATATGAATGGGATGAACTGTCCCATATAACAGAAGTGGGGAGCAGAAAGGATTAAAAACTATAATCCTACAATATGCTACTTACAAGAAATACATATTTGAAGCAGAATGATACACACAGAGTAAAGGTAAAAGGCTGGAGCAGAATATATTAGGCATCAACTGAAGCAAGAGAAGCAGAGATAGCAATCCATATCTCAGTCAAAACTGTTGCAAAAATATATCTCATTAAAAGAGATAAGAAAAGAAACTGTATCCTTCTAAAAGATACCATAGAGCAGGGCTGTCCAACCTTAGGTCATCATAGGGCCACATTAAATAATTATTCGAGGGCTGCACCCAGAATAAAAAATACAATACATTAATATAGCAATGTAGTTTTACATTAGTTAGATTTAGCAAGTTCTAGGAAAGTCATGATTCTTTTAACTTCTTAGGAAGCAGGAGGAGCTTTCTCTTTCAGGGGAAAAGATGGACATTTAACATCAATACTACAGGCAAAGGCACAAAGCATGACAACAAACACAAAACAATAAAACAACACAACATTATACACCTAGGTGCATGCTGACTAGTCTGCATCTACAGACAGAATGCATCCCACAGATCGATTGAAAATTCCATGTGATATGTTATGTCCATAATATTGTTTAAAAACACCAAAAAAATTAACATCAAGATTATTTATTAGTAATGAATTAAAAAAATCTAATGGACATTCCATGCAAATTATTATTTTATTTTTTTACCTGTGAAAATTAAAACTCACAGGCAGGCTGCATAAAATCTTACTGCAGGCCCACATGAAGCTCATGGACTGTATTTGGATAGAAGTAATTTCAAGTAGTATAGCATCCAGAGTCTTAGAGAAGAACTAAATGAGATACAGGAAGACATAGAAAACAAAACTCTACTGGTGGGGGACCTCAACCACTCTCTCTCTCAGAATTGGATAAATCTAATCATAAAATAAACAAGAATGTAGTTAAGATATTGAATAGAATATTAGAAAACTTAGATATGATAGACCTTTGGAGAAGATTGTATGGGGGAAAAAACTTTATAATCAAATACAGAAAGACAGAAATATAAATGCATCTTTGTCAGAGTATGATGCAATAAAAATCACATGCAATAAAGGGATAAACCTAAAATTAATTGGAAACTAAATAACCTCATTTTAAAGAATGACTATATTAAGAAACAAATCATAAAAAGAATGATTTCATCCAAAACAATGATAATAACAAGAAAACATACCAAAACATATGGGATCCAGTCAAAGCAATTATTAGGGGAAATATTATACCTCTAAATGCTTACACGAATAAAATAGAGAAAGAGGAGTTCAAAGAACTGAGCATACAACTAAAAAAGTTAAAGAAAGAACAAATTCAAAATACTCAATTAAATACAAATTAGAAATTCTGAAAATTAAAGGTGAAATTAATAAAATTAAAAGCAAGAAGACTACTGAAACAATAAATAAAACCAAGACTTGTTTTATGAAAAAACCATTAAAATAGATAAACCTTTAGTTAATGTGATTAAAAGGAGAAAGTAGAAAACCAAATGACTAGTATCAAAAATGAAAAAGGTGAATTCATTAGCAATGAGGAGGGAATTAAAGTAATAATTCAGAACTATTTTGCCCAACTGTACATCAATAAATTTGATATTCTAAGTGAAATGGATGAATATTTACAAAAAATACAAATTGCTGGGGCAGCTAGGTAGTACAGTGGAAAAAGCACCAGCCCTAGAGTCAAGAGTCCTGAGTTCAAATCCAGCCTCAGACATTTAATAGCTACCTTGGGTGAGTAACTTAACCATATTGGGTAAATGTAACCTTGGGTAAATCACTTAACCCCATTGCCTTGATAGAATATATATATATATTTTCAGATCACCCAGGTTAAAAGAAGAAATTAAATAATTACAACCCTATCTCAGAAAAAGAAATTCAACAAGCCATCAATGAATTTCCTAAGGAAAAAAATCCCTAGAGTCAGATGAATTCATTCACAAGTGAATTCTACCAAAGATTCAAGGAGCATAAACTATTTGAAAAAATAGGTGAAGAAAGAGGTCTGACAATTTCCTCCTGACACCAGTATGCTACCAATACCTAAACCAAGAAGCATCAAAACAGAGAAAGAAAATTATAGACCAATTTCCCTAATGAAATATTTTTAAATAAAATATTAGCAAAGTGATTACAGCAAGTTATCACTAGGATAATACACTATGACCAAGCAGGATTTATACCAGGAATGCAGGGTTGGTTCAATATTAGGAAAATTATCAGCATCATTGACTATATCAATAACAAATCTAACAGAAATCATATGATTATCTCAATAGAAACTGAAAAAAGCTTTTGACAAAATACAGAATCCATTTCTACTAAAAACACTAGAGAGCACAGGAATAAAGGGAATGCCCCCCAAAATGATAAACATTATATGTAATGAAGCATTCCCAGTAAGATCAGGATGATAAGGATGCCCATTATCACCACTATTATTCAATATCATATTAGAAATGTTAGCTTTAGCAATGAGAGAAGAAAAAGAAATTGGAGGAATCAGACTCGGTAATGAAGATACAAAACTTTCACTCTTTGCAGATGATATGATGGTACACCTAAAGAACCCTAGAAAAATCATCTAAAAAAAATCTACTAGAAACAATTAGCATCTTTAGCAAAGTTGCAGGATAGAAAATAAACCTACATAAATCTTCAGTTTCTTTCTATATTGATTCAGCAGGAAGATATAGAAAGAGAAATTCCATTTAAAATAACTTCAGGAGGTGGCTAGGTGGTACAGTGGATAGAGCACTGGCCCTGGAGTCAAGAGTACCTGAGTTCAAATCTGGACTCAGACCTTAATAATTACCTAGCTGAGTAGTCTTGGGAAAGCCACTTAACCCTATTGCCTTGAAAAAAACCCTTAAAAAATAATAATAATAATAATAATCTCAGACAAGATAAAATACTTGGGAATCTACCTGCCAAGGAAGACTTGGAAACTTTATGAAAACTATTATAAAAAATTTTCACACAAATAAAATCAGATCTAAATAACTGGCCAAATGTCAATTGCTCATGAGTTGGTCGAGTTAATATAATAAAAATAACAATTCTACCTAAATTAAATTACTTATTTAGTGTCATACCAGAATTCAAAAAATTATTTTAGTGAACTAGAAAAAATAGTAACTAAATTCATATGGAGGAACAAAAGGCCAAGAATATGAAGGGAAGTCATGAAAAAAAATACCAGACCAGGTTGAAAATTATATTATAAAGCATTAGTCATCAAAACTCTTTGGTACTGGGCTAAGAAATATAGTGGTAGATCAGTGGAATAGAATAGGTGCAAAAAAGACAGCAGTAAATGACTATAGTAATCTTTTGTTTGATAAACCCAAAGACTGCAACTTCTGAGATAAAAACTCATTCTTCAATAAAAACTTCTGGGAAAACTAGAAGATAGTATCATAGAAACAAGGCAAATAGACCTACATCTCACACCCTAGAACAAGATAAAGTCAAAATGGGTGCAGGATTTAAACATAAAAGGTAATATTATAATCCTGTTAGAAGAACATGGAATAGTTTACCTGTCAGATCAATGGAAAGACAAGCAGTTTATGACCAAAGAGGAGACAAAGTACATTATAAAAAACAAATTGGATAGTTTTGATTGCATTAAATTAATTAGGTTTTGCACAAAAAAAACCAATGCAGCCAAAATTAAAAGGAATATAGTAAGTTCAGAAACAATTTTTACACCTAATGTCTCTGACAAAGGACTCATTTCTAAATTATATAGAGAACTGAGTCAAATTTATGAAAAAAAACCAAGTCATTCCCCAATTGATAAATAGTCAAAGATTATGGAAAGGCAATTCTCAGACAAAGAAATAAAAGCTATCTAAAGTCATATAAAATTGTTCTAAATCATTATTAATTAGAGAATGCAAATTAAAACATCTCTGAGGTACCACTTCACACCTCTCAGATTAGTCAAGGCGACTAGAAAGGAAAGTGATCAATGTTGGAGGGGATGTGGGAAAACTGGGACACTAATACACTGATGTTGGAGCTGTGAACTCATCCAACCTTTCTGGAGAGCAATTTGGAATTATGCCCATGCGTGCATAACCTTTGATCCAGTAGTACCATTACTGTGTATGTATCCTGAAAAGATCATGAAAAGGGTCAAAAAATCACACATGTACAAAATATTCAAAACATCTCTTTTTTGTAGTGGCAAAGAAATTGAGGGGATGCTCATCATGTGGGGAATGGTTGAACAAATTGTGGTATATGTATATGATGGAACACTATTGTTCTATAAGAAATGATGTGGGATGGGATCCCAGAAAAGTCTGAAAAGATTTGCATGAAATGGTACTGAGTGAAATGAACAGAATCAAAAGAACACTAACATTAACATGCTCGTTAACAAGAACATGGGCTGATGATCAACCATAATGAACTTGTTCATTTCAGCAGTATAATAATCAAAGATAATTTTTAAAGACTTGGGATGGAAAATACCATTCATATCCAGAGAAGGAAGTGTGAAATTTAAATGAAGATCAAAGCTTTTTCCTCTCCAATTTTTAAAAAGTTGTCTATGTATTAGTCATTTTTCCCCCTCTAATGCTTTTTCTCCATTTGGATCTGATTCTTCTCTGACGACATATTCAATATTGATCTATGTTTAGCATGATTATAATTGTAGAGCCTATATCAGATTGCTTTCTGTCAGGGAGAGTGGGGAGGGAAGAGAGGGAGGGAGAAAAATTGTAAAACTCAAACCTTTGCAAAGAAAAATGATTGGTAAAAACTACTGTTGCATGAGATTAGAAAAATAAAATAAATATTTAAAAGATAAAAATAATAAAAAATATTTCATTTATGTTTTTTCTTTCTTTTTTGTAGTTTATCCCCCCCCTTAGTTTTAATTCCTCTTTCACAACATTACTAATATGGAAATATGTTAAACATGACTGTACATATAAAATTTATATCAGATTGTTTGCTGCCATGGGGAAGGAGGGAAAGGGAGGGTGGCAAAAAATGTAGAACTCATAGACTTGCAAATGAATAAATGTTGAAAGCTACCTTTGCATATAATAGGAAATATATATATATAAAATAAATATAAAAGAAAAAACTTTTAAAAATTAAAATTAAAAAAGAAAAATAAGGTTATGAAATAAAGGAAAGGATTAGAAATCAGAATTGTGCAGACTTCATATCTTTATCACTCAATGAAATATGTCACATATAACCCTGTAATAAGTGTTTGTCAAACTGAATTGATAATTGGAGAGATTAAGTTCAAGGCTAAATAAATTGTAAATATATGATCTAGATTTCAATACAGAATTCCTCTGTTTGCAATTTAGAACAAGTTAAATTTCCTGAAGTCATAGAATGTCAACCATAAATGACTGCCTCCCCTATAGCAACTACACTGAAATTTATCCTTTGAGTGAATAACTTTTTAAATATTTCCTAGCCAGAGTATGAATAATTGACTAAATATAACTTTTATGTCAGGTTATTTCATATACTCTGATAGAACAAAATCTCAGAAATTGATTCATTTATGGTAGGAACACATTTTCCACTATGCAGATTACTCCCAAATCTACTTTATCTACCTTCATCTACAGAATTACACTACTGTATCTCTACATATCTGCTGGATAGCTCCACTCAGATATTCTATCAGTAGATTCCAAAATAGAACTTGATCTTTTCCCCTAATCCAGTCTCTACCATCTCTCCTCTTTATGAGTGCAAAGACTAACCCTTGAAATGTTCTCCCTCCTCTTCCTCAGGAAAACTAACCTCTCTCAAGAATCAGCTTAAATTCCACTTCTTCCCAGAGCCCTTTCCTGCTTATTCCAGTTGTTACTACTTTGCCTGTCCCACTCTGACTCCTGAAATGACTGCATCTATATTGCAATTTTTTGCATTCATGTTGTTTTCCCCAGTACAATATAAGCTCCTTAGAGACAAGTAGTCTTTAATTTTTGTCTTTGAATACCCATTACTTAGCATAGTACTTTGCTTATGGCGTGTGCTTCATAAATATCTACTGAATTAAATTAAATAGAATCTGTCCTAAATACATTATGAAGAGACTAAATAAGGAAGATCTACCTGCTCTGGTTGATTACTGAAAATTAATGATGATGATTTCCATCAATTTAGATCTTCCTAATAATTTGATCAAAATTATTTTTTGTCCAATTAAATGTATAATAATTTCCTCAATAAACTGGGGAACTGGGGTGGCTAGGTGGCACAGAAGATAGAGCACCAGTCCTGGAGTCAGGAGTACTTGAGTTCAATTCTGGCCTCAGACATTTAATAATTACCTAGCTGTGTGGCCTTGGGCAAGCCACTTTGCCCCATTGCCTTGGAAAAAAACCTTAAAAAAAATAAACTGGGGAACTGAGAAAAGTCACAAAGATGGGATTTGTTATTTATCAAAATGTCGAATGGTACAAATTGAAAATAAGCATGAGACTTACTATAAACTATCCAATGATCATAACTTTGGCTATTCCACACCACCAACTTATGAAGGTAAAGAATTTCTCTTCGAAAACCAAAAAGTTAGAAACCATAATGCTAACTTTAGTAGTACCTCGATAAAGATGACTACAACTTTATATTAAAAATATATGCTCTCTAAATGAGCTAAAAGTAAAGACAAAGTAGGTGTCCACCTATATGATGCAACTGGGGAAATAGGAAAGATTTACCTGCTCCCCAGATGAAAACCATTAAAGTCACAATTTTTAAAGTTTCATTTATATGTTAATAAGATCATTGATTTAGAGCTAAAAGGTACATTATAGGTCATCTTATAACAATTCCCTGATCACTCAGCAAATTAACATTTATTAAGTGTTTATTGCAAAAAAAAAATACTAAGACAGGATACTATGTCCTCATTTTACAGATAAGAGAGATTAAATGATTTGCCCAAGATCACACAGCTACCAAGTATCTGAGGTGGGACCTGAATCCAGGTCTTCCTGACTTTAAGTCAAGCAATCTCATCATCCTAAAGCCCCCTTGGGCTCTGAATCTGTGATCCCATGATCCAATGATAAATTTAAGATTTTCATCTTACTTCCTGACCTTCTTTGACTTACCCTAGACAATCTTTCTGTACCCCTATATTATTGTATCACATTTCCATAATTTAGCTATAAAGAGAGCTTTAAAAGTACATAAGTATGAAGTTTTTTTAATATGAACTAATTCAGGGTAAAAATCAATATTTAACTTATTTTTAAAAGGCAGAAACCATCTGAACTTCCTTCCATTATAGCCAAATCTCATTTTCTCCCAGATATACCTTCATCTTTTTTGATAATCTGTCTTTAAGTTATGCTAAACATTAACTTGAGTGCTTTCTCGTTTGTAACCTTGCTAAAATTTATTTATTAAAGAAATTTATGTATTATTCAGTAAGAAAGAAACTAAGGACCATGAAAAAAGAGATCAGAATGAGGCCCAGAGTGTATTAAAGCATGAAACTATTTAACTTTTTGGTTTGTTTTAGAACATTTTGAGAACAAAATACTTGAGCTCCTAAACTGAAATGCAGGATCATCTTAGATTGATTATACTGTTTGGAAGATTTTGGCAGCAGAGACAGGAATGACATCAGCAAACCAATCCCTAGACTAGTGGAATGAGTCACATTTTCGTCTGTTTTCACTTGATTAAAATATTTTACATTTGTTGAACTTGAAGGGGGGAAAAAGACACAGGAAGCCATTGAAAGTGGCAGATTAAAAAGCCAAATATGGTGAATTTCTGACTCACTAGCATTACAGCATCATGGGAACTGGTAACTGATTTGAAGTGACATCTGAAAAAAATACTATTTTGAAAGCAATTCCATAAATCCCATAATAGTACTTTCTGGAATTTCCTGAACTTTTAACTTAGTGTCAAAGGGAAACTAAACAGGGGTGGTCTCATTGCATTTACTTTACTAGTTAAAAAAAAGATAAAGATCATGATAGGTTATAAGAAGACAGCACCACATTTTGGATATCAAAAGATCTTTAAAATCGATTTTGTATAGATTTATGTAATCCGATAATTTTACTCTATAAAAAAATAGAAACATTGACCTTTTGACTATCAAGCAAGCTGCAAAAGGCAGAAGAAGAGAGCAGCAGAAGAAAAAAAGTTTGCTTCTTTATAGGAATGCATGCCAAGCAATCTGCAAATAATTTGCTTCCTGGCAAATATTTTTTCACTGAGCTGTTGTCTGATTAATAGAATCTCTGAATTGCAGGAAATCTTAAAGGCCATATAATCCAATCTGTAACTGGAGAGCATTTTTTTTTTTATAATATGACAAATGGTCAGTCAAGTTATGCATGAAGACCTCCAGTTAAAGAGAGGTGGCCCTTGGCATTATTGAACAACTCTAAATGTTAGGACTTCACTCTTTATGTTAACTCTTATCTGCTTCCCTGAAGCTTCCTTTGCTCCTAATTCAGTTATTTGTACCTATGGGATCAAACTCAAACAGAAATAGAAAAGGGGAAAGAATTAATAATCTGAATAAAAGAGATTCAAGCTGCATATTGACTACATTTCATTATATTTTAAAATTTTTGTATCTTTGTATATTTTTGTATTTTAGTGGGTTTTTTGTTAAATATTTTCCAATTGGGATGGCTAGGTGGTGCAGTGGATAGAGCACCAGCCCTGGAGTCAGGAGTACTTGAGTTCAAATCCAGCCTCAGACACTTAATAATTACCTAGCTGTGTGACCTTGGGCAAGTCACTTAACTCCATTACCTTTCAAAAAAAAGCTAAAAAATATTTTCCGATTGCATGTTAATATGGCTACATTTGGGTGTTGTAAACCACAGATGATTCTTCTTTGAGATCAAGAAGTATAGGACAAATAAGGACTGGTCCTATGATGACTCGGGCTTAGTGCTAGTATACCTTCTTTGTTTTCATATGGTTTTAGAGTAATTTGAGGGATTGAGAAATCAAATAACTCTCTCAGGATCACACAGTTAGCAAAAGTCAAGGGGTCAGACGTAAACCTCCTTGAGGCTAGCTCTTTAGGTACTAAGCTAAACTGGTCAAACAGAAGGAATTTACTTTACTTCCATGTTTCAGATCTTTATATACTTGAATAAAACTATCTTGCTTCCCCTAATTATTTCCTTCTTCAAGATAAATATGTCTAGCTCCTTCAAACAATTATCATGTCATAATTTCAGATTTCCCCATTGTACTAGCCCTGGTCTGGAAGCTTTCTAGATTGTCAGTATTCCTCCTAAAATGCAACTAGCCAGACATAAACACTATTTTGCATATTCTATCTTAAAAAACTGACCAAATGGGATTATCACCTTACTCATATTGGAAACTATACTTCCATTAATGCAGAAATTGTTTTTGGTTGTGAATTGGTAAATAAACATTTATCAAGTGACTACTATGTGCTAGGCACTGTGTTAAAGTCTAGGGATACAAAGACAAGCAAAAGATGGTCCTACCCTCAAGGAACTCATAGTTTAATAGGGGAAATAACATGCAAACAGTCATGTAAAAATAAGGGTAAGCAGTACCTGGTAAATTAGAAATATTCAACAGAGAGAAGGCATTAGCACCAAAGAAATGGAAAAGTCTTTCTGCAGAAGATAAACTTTTGACTGAAACCTGAAGGAAGTCAGGAGGCAGAGATTCTTCATCTCCTATGAAGATGCACAGAGTTAGGAAATGCCAGATGTTGGAATATATTTATAGAACATAAAGGAGGCCAGTGTCACTGGATCACAGAGTATGTAGGTAAAGCAAGGGAGTGAAGGAGAGATTTAATAAGACTGAAAAAGAACCAAGAGGCAAGGTAATTAAGGGATTTTTGGACAGCAGAAGGGTCAAATCTCTGCTTTAGGGAGACAATTGAGGAGAGGATGAAATGGAGTAGGGAAAGACTTGGGGCAAGTAAAACTACCAGTTAGCTATAGTTCAGATGTGAAGTAATAACTAGCAGGGTGGTAATGGTTATCAAAGAAGAAAGAAGTCTCTTTGAGAACTGTTGCAACAGCTCTTGATTGGTTTTGGTCTTGGAATTGTTTGCATTTGTAGATTAAGAGATAGGATCCTAGGATAACACAGAGTGGCCAAGAGAAAATGATACCTAGAGGGGGTTATAAGAGAAAAGCAGTTGTATAAGGTAGATATTCTGAAAACTGAAAATACAGGATTTGGCAACAATTTAGTTGCCATCTTACAATTCTTTTTCACTTATATTGAGCTTTCAGTCTACTATAAATCTTGGGTTCAATTTTCATTTAAAGTATTGACTTCTGCTTCAATGGAGGGAATTTTTTTATGTTAATATTTTATTTTGACATTCATTTTTAAAAACTCTGAATTTCAAATCTTCTACTTTCCTTTACACCCTCTCTGAGAGAGTAAGCAAAAGTTATACATGTCAGTCATGCAAAGTATATTAGTCATATTATAAAAAAAATAAAATTGGTGCTTGAACAACAGCTTTGAAAAATGGCTTAAGCAGGCACTATAGAGTGCTTAAGTTTGGCATGATATTAAAGATTAGAAGGTTATCCACTGTATCCCAGACTACTGCCAGTCACCCTGACAAAGCCAGTGGACACTGAAGACTCTGGAAGAGAGAAGGACTGATAACTTCTGCAACTCTGCCTCACTTAAATCTAATTTACTCACAAATTAAGGCATCGCTTTGTTATGTCATTACTCCTCTTTGAAAAGGAAGGACAAGATGTCTAGGAGCCAAGATGATGGCATGAAGTTAGTATCCAGAAGCTTTTCCTGAAACAACTTTAAATGAAACTTCTACCCAGTCATAAAGCTGAAGATCCCAACAAAAACATCATGGAAACAAGTTCTCAGCTCAAGATATTATGGAGGATCATCCTTTCTGGGTAAAAGGGAAGATATAGCCCAGCCACAACACAGCTTAGATCAAAGCTAAGTAAACCAGCATGGCAGCAGACTGGCAATTAGGTTACCACCTCAGCTTGTAAAACAAAGTTCATGTCCTGGGAAAACAGGTACAGACTGTCCTGTATTGGGAACAAACCTCTGCATAAGCAACAACTTGTCATAAAGGAAGAGACAAACTGCTACACAGGCAACAATTTGGCAAGCAATGAGCCAGTGACCAGACTCTAGCCCCAGCAGAAAAAAAAAATTGGGACCATATTCCCTATACCCCAGGGGCAGAGCTCAACTACCAAGATGAGCAAAAAACAAAACAAAATAAAACACATAAAAAGCTACTGTTCTGAGAGGGATAATAAAAATCACCACCTCAGAAGAGAAAAGCAATGAGAAAATGCCTACATATGAAGTACCAAAGAAGTTTATGAATTGACCTCAAATTCAAAAAGACCTCTTAGAAGAGTTCAAAAAGGATTTTACAAACCAAAGAAGAGTGGTGGAGGCAGCTAGGTGGAGCAGTAGAAAAAGAAACAACCCTGGAGTCAGGAGGATCTGAGTTCAAATCCAGTCTCAGACAACAATTACTTAGCTGTGTGACCTTGGACAAATCACTTAACCCTATTGTCTTGCAAAAAAAAAAACAAACCCAAGAGAGTAAGAGGAATAAATGGAGAAAAGAAATGAAAGCCCTACAGAAGTTTTATGAAAAATTGACTGAAGAGATCAACTCCTTTAAAAGTAAAAAGAACCAACTGGAAAAAGAATGTAACTCATTATAAAGTAAAATTAACCAACTGAAAAAGAAACAACTCATTTTAAAGTAAAATCAACCAACTGGAAAAGGAAATGCAGAAGCTAACTGAAAAAAATAAAGCCCTAAAAATTAGAATTGGATGAATGAAACCTAATGACTCTATGAGATACCCAGATTCCATCAAAAAAATTAAAAAGTTGAAAGAAATAGAAGAAACTGTAAATTATCACTTAGAGAAAACAAACAACTCAGAAAATAAATAATTTATGGAGAGATAATTTATGAGTTACTGGTCTATCTGAAAGTCTCAACAAAAAAAGAGCCTAGAAAATATCTTTCAGGAAATTATAAGAGAAAACTGCCCTAATATCCTAGAAGAAGACAAAATAGTCCTTGAAAAAATAAACTGATAACTTCTGTAAAGAGATCCCAGAAAAAAAACTCTAAGGAATATTGTAGCCAAATTTCAGAATTTTCAGGTAAAGGTGAAAATACAGCACATAGCCAAAAAGAAACAATTTAAATACCAAGGAATCACAGATTACACAAGACTTATTACCTTCAACATTAAAGGAGCAGAGGGCCTGGAATATGATATTCTAGAAGTCCAAGGATCTTGGACTACAACCAAGAATTAAATATCCTGCAAAATTCAGCCTATTCTTTCAGAGGAAAAAAGATGGTTTAACAAGGAAATAGAAACATTTTTAAATTTTCTGATAAAAAGACCAGAACTGAACAGAAAATTTGAATTTCAAATACAAGACTCAAGAAATAGGAAAAAAAGGGCGGCTAGATAGCACAGCAGATAGAGCAAGGGCCTTGGAGTCAGGAGTACCTGGGTTCAAATCCAGCCTCAGACACTTAATAATAATTACCTAGTTGTGTGGCCTTGGGCAAGCCACTTAACCCCATTTGCCTTGCAAAACCTAAAAAAAAAAAATAAAAAAGAAATAGAATAAAGGTAAACAAAAAGGGTAAAAATGCTAGTTAACAATATTAAACTAACTACATCACTTTGTAGGAAGACAATATTTGTAACTCTCGAGAATTATATTTCTCTTAGTTAAAACAGTTAAAAGAAATTAGTTAAAATTGGTTAAAGGTTAATTAAAAGAAGAATAATTAGAAGTTTTAGGTAGAGATTGACTGTGAAAGTGATGATGCTTTAGCTGATAATTTAACTTAGAAGGGTTGAATATAGTTGGAGAGAATGTACATAGAGGGTATGGGTATAATTGAATCATGAAATTATAGTGCTTCACTTGAAATTTTAGCTCATGAAAGGTATATTTCTATAAAAGAGATTTAGAAAAGGGTTGGTATAAATTGATTATAATTTGATGTTTATGGTTATTGAGAAGTGTATTTCTAAAGGGACAGAAGAGGGGAAGACAAAATACTCCTTGAAAAAATATACTGATAACCTTTGTAAAGAGATCCCAGAATAAAAACTTTAGGGAATATTTGTAGATGGACAGAGCTTTGGGTATGAAGTGACTGTGAAGTAATGCTGCTTATAAAGAAAATTAATTAATCAATCTATCAATCAGCCCCTCAGAATTGTACTTCTAACAGGATAGATAAAAAAGGAATATATCTTGCCAGAAGTTGTGGTTACAGGATAGGATCAAAATTATCAAGACATGAAAAGAAGGATTATACTAGGAGAAGGTGAAGCATTAGAGACTAAATAAATAAATAAATAATATCAGAAGAAGAGGCATAAGGGATAGAAGGGAGGGTGTGAGCACTGAGCAAATCTCATTCTCAACAGATTTTGCCCATAGAGGAAATGACATACATTTCCAATTGGGATTAAAAATTTATCCTGCCCTAGAGGGAAATGGGGGGGGGGGGATAAAGGAGAAGCAGGAACTCATAAAAAGGAGGGTGAAAGTAAAAGTAAAGATACAGTTAAATGGGGCAGAGCCAAGATGATGGCATGAAGGCAGGAATTCCAAGGAAACTTGTTCCCCCCAAAATGCCAAAAGTCATCAAATTAAGACTCTAGCCAAAATTTAGAGGGGCAGAATCCACAGAAAGACTGAGTGATACAATTTCCCCAGTCCAAAACAACTTAGAAGATCCCAGGAAAGGTCAGTTTCACCAGGACCAGGGAAAGAGCCACAGTGCAGCCACAACACAGCCACAGTCCAGTGCAGCTGCGCCACAGCAGACCAGCTCCAGCCTTCCAGGAACAGCCCAAGGGCCATCTGGGTCCCTGGGGTGCCTGATCCACAGCAGTGGGGGCTGGTTTCCAGACCTCTTGGCCCAGGGATCACTGGAGACAGCTTGAAATGGTGGTGAGAGAACTCTGTGGCACCAGAGTGAGCATGGAGCAGAGCCCTTGGCCTCAGAACAGCCCTCAAAGGAGCCCTGTGTTGAGAATCTGCAGCAGGAATTGGCAAAGCCAGCCAGCACTTCTAGAGCTACCAGCCCACAGGTGGTAAGGGAGTTGGGGAAGATTGCAGAGGTCTCTCTGCATTCCCTGTGGCAGGTCTCTGCTGTACACCATACTCAAATCCAGATTACAGTCTGGACCCTCATACCACCATAGCGAAACAGGGACCTTCCTCACAGCTCCAGGACAAAGAGGAAGAAGGCCTGTGGTCGTCCACAGACCAGAGCACAGGCAAGAAAACAGTCAGAGCCTCTCATAAGACTTTGGAGGTATTAAGGTCCCTGTGGAGTGTCCCAAATCCCCCACCCCAAAGTCTTAGAAGTGCAGTAAATCAATCATAAGCTGAGGAAATGCATAAACAACTGCAAAAGAAGAATCTGACCATAGAAAATTACTTTGGACCATGGAGGATCAAAATACATACACAGAAGATGACAAAGTCAAAGCTTCTCTATCCAAAACCTCCAAGAGAAATAGAAAATGGGCTCAAGCTATGGATGAGCTCAAAAAAGACTTTGAAAAGCAGTTAAGGGAGGTAAAGGAAAAATTGGGAGGAGAAATTAGAGTGATGTAGATAAATCATGAAAACCAATATAGCAACTTGGTGAAAGAAATGCAAAAAAATTACTGAAGAAAATAATATGTTAAAAACCAGTTTAGGTCAAATGGAAAAAAACAACCCAAAAGGCAAATGAGGAGAAGAATGTCTTAAAAAGCTGAACTGGTTAGCTGGAAAAGGAGATAAAAAAGCTATCTGAAGAAAATAACTCCTTCAAATGCAGAATGGAACTAAAGGAAGCTGATAACCTTTGCAAGAAATCAGGAAGAAATAAAACTATACAAAAGAACCAAAAATTAGAAGAAAATGTGAAATATCTCATTGAAAAAACAACTGACCACAAAAACAGATTCAGAAGAGATAATTTAAAATTATTGGACTACCTGAAAGTCACAACCAGGAAAAGAGCCTAGACTTCATTTTTCAAGAAATAATACAGTAAAATTGCCCTGATACCCTAGAAGCAGAGGGTAGAATAGAAATTGAGGGAATTCCCCAATCACCTCCCAAAAGAAAAACTCCCAGGAATATTATAACCAAATTCAAAAACTCCTAAGTCAAAGAGAAAACACTAAAAACTGCCAGAAACAAACAATTCAACTACCATGGCTCTATAGTCAGGATTACACAGGATCTGGCAACATCTACATTAAGGGCTCATAAGACTTAGAATATGATATTCCAGAAGGCAAAAGAGCATGGATTACAACTGCAAATCAACTACCCAGCAAAACTGAACATCCTCTTTCAGGGGGAAAAGATGGACTTTCAATGAAACAGGGAACTTTTTAAACTTTCCTATTGAAACAAACAGAGCTGAAAAGAAAGTTTGATCTCCAAGAACAGGACTCAGGTGAAGCATAGAGGGGATGGATAAAAAGGACTAATTATGAGGGACTTAATGATGTTGAACTGTTTGTATTCCTGCATGGGAAGAAGATACTGATAACTCAGATCAACCTTCTCATTCATAAGAAGAGTTAGAAGGAGCACATATAGATAAGGCACAGGGGGAGCTGAATATAATGGTATAATATAATAAAAAGATGGAGTCAATAGGTGATAAAGGAAAGTACTGGGAGGAAGGGAAAGAAGGGGAAGAAGGGGCTAAGATATTTCACATAAAAGATTCAAGGAAAAGGTTTTTGCAATGGAGTGGAATGGGGGGGTAGGCAAGGGGACATGAGTGAGCCTTCATTTTCATCAGAAATGGCTCAGAGAGGAAATAACACACACACACACTTAATAGGGTACAGAAATCTATCTTACCATAGAGAAAAATGAGAGGAGAGGGGAGAGGGAAGAATGCAGGGAGGAAGAGGGGAGTAGTTGATAGAAGACAGAGAAAATCATGGGAGAGGGTAGTCAGAAACAATACATTTCTGAACAGGGACAGGGTGGCAGGAGAGAGAAAAGAATAAATGAGAGAGGGGAGGAATAGAGTGGAGTTAAATACAGCTAGTAATGGCAAATATGGGAAAAATATTAAAGCAACTTCTCTGGTGGACTTATGATAAAAACGACAACTCATCCCAGAGACAGAACTGTTGGAATCTGAACACAGACTGAAGTACACTTTTTTCCTCTCTCACTATTCTTTAGGTTTCTCTATCTTTTTTAGGGGGGCGCAGGGGGTTTATGTTTACTCTCATAACAAGATCATAGTAATAATATAAAATATATAAACAAAAAAGATAAAGGGAAAGAGAAAAAGAAAGGAAAAGGGCTCATAGAAAAAAAAGGTTATTTGAGAGGCAGCAGTTAGAAACAAAACATTGAAGGGTAGGGATAAGGGGAAAAGAAAGAGAAGAGAGCATGGAAAGAAATACAAAGTTAGTAATCATAACTGTAAATGGGAATGCGATGAACTCTTCCCTAAAATAGAAGCAGATAGTAGAGTCCATTAACAACCAGAATCCTACAATATTTTGTTTACAAGAAACACATTTGAAGCAGAGAAATACGTAAAGGATGAAGGTAAATGACTAGAGCAGAATATATTATGCTTCAGTTAAAGTAAAATAACAGTGGTAGCAATCCTAATATTAAATAAAGTAAAAACAAAAATAGATCTCATTAAAAGGGGAAAGGAAGGAAACTACACCTTCCTAAAAGGTACCATAGGCAATGAATTGAAACACTATTAAACATATATGCACCAAGTGGTACAGCATCCAGATTCTTACAGGAGTAGCTAAATGAACTATAAGTTAACATAGACAGCAAAACTATAACAGTAGGGAACCATAGTCTCCCTCTCTCAGAACTAGATAAATCTGACCACAAAATAAACAAGAAAGAAGTTAAGAAATCAAATAGAATTTTAGAAAATTTAGATATGATAGGCCTCTGCAGAAAATTGAATGGGGATAGTAATTAATATACCTTTTTCTCTGTGGAACATGGTACCTACACAAAAATTAGTGAATGAAATCCTCAAAATAAAAATTGTCTGGTACTGTCTAAGAAATAGAGTAATGGATTAGTGGTTTAGATTAGGTACAAAAGAAACATTAGCAAAAACTTAAAAAAAGTAATCTACTGTTTGATAAGCCCAAAGACACCAGTTTCTGGGATAAGAAATCACTATTTGATAAAAACTGCTGGGAGGCCTGGAAATAGTATGGCAAAAATTAGGTATAGAGCCACATTTCACACCCTACACAATAATAAGTTTGAAATAGGCATAGGATGTTGACATAAAAGGTGATACTATAGACCACTTAAGAGAACAAGAAATATTTTATCAGATCTATGAAGAGGGGAGAAGCTTATGACCAAACAAGAAATAGAGAACATTATAAATTGCAAAATGGATGATTTTGATCATATTAAATTAAAAAAATATTTACACAAATAAAACCAATGCAACAAGATTAGAAGAAATGCAGAAAGCTGAAACAATTTTCACACATATTGTTTCTGATAAAGAACTCATTTCTAAAATATATAGAGAACTGAATCAAATTTAAAGATTATAAATCATTCCCCAATTGATAAATGTTTGAAGGATATGAACAGACAGTTTTCAGATGAAGAAATAAAAGTTACTTATAACCACACGAAAAAATGTTCCAAATCATCATTTATAGGAAAATTGAAAATTAAAACAACTCTAAGGTACCACTTCACATCCATCAGATTGGTTAAGGTGACAAAAAAGGAAAATGATCAATGTTGGAGAAGATGTGGGAAAAGTTGTATGCTAATGTCCTGTTGGTGGAGTTGTGAACTGATACAGTCATCTGGAGAGCAATATGGAACTTTTCCCAAAGGGCAATAAAACTGCGTATACCTTTTGATCCAATAATACCACTACTAAATCTATATCCCAAAGAGATCATAAAAATCCAGAAAAAGTCTCATATGTTCAAAAATATTTATAGTTTCTCTTTTTGCAGTGGCAAAGAATTGGAAATTGAGAGGATGCCCATCAATTGGGGAATGGATGAAAAAGTTATGGTATATGACAGCTATAGAGTACTATTGTTCTGAAAGAAATAATGAGCTATTGAATTTTAGAGAGCCATGGAAAGACTTTCAAGACTGCACTTGAAATGTGCATTAAAAAGAGAACATTGTACACATTAACAACATCACTATAGATGATCAACTATAATGGATGCATCAACACTCAACAGTTCAGAAATCAAGGACAAATCCTAGAGAACTGCTAAGACAATACTATCTATATCCAGAGTGAAAAACTATGGAGTCTGAATGCAGAACATTTTTTTTGTGTTCACATTTTGCAAAATGTCTTTTGTTTTTTTCCTTTCACATGTTTTTTTCCCTTTTCTCCATTCTAACTCCTCTCTCATAACATGACTAATATGGAAATATGTAACCCGATTGTACATGTACAACTTTTATCACTCTCATGGGGAGGGGGGTAAGGAAAAGGAGGGTGGCAGAAAAATGTGAAACTCATAAACTTGCAAATGGATAAATGTTGAAAAGTACCTTTGTATATAATTGGAAAAATAGAATAAAATATCAATTAAAAAAGAGAAAAGAAAAGGAAGGACAAACAAGAACAATCTATCAATCTAAGACTCCAATAACAAAAAGGGATTAGTCAGGTTTGACCTGACTTGATAAATCCATTCTAGCTTGTATTTATCACTTCCTTGTTTTATAAATTGTACTACTAATAATATATTGCAAATTGTTTCTAGGAATCAAAGTCAAGCTCACTGTATCATTGGTTGAAAAATGCATGAAAGCACTGACCTATCTACAGTCCTGTGGCAATTCTCTTCATTATATCCCAGTGGTCTCTATTTGTAAGTTCTTTCAGAACCCTGGGTATGGACCCCTAGTTACTTGAACATATTGTTTAGGTTCTCTTTTACTATACTTATTTATCTTGAGAGTTTCAGTATCTCCTAGGTATTTTTTCAATGATAATTAACCTGTGTAGAAAAATCAGAAACAAATGGAGTCAGGCAGTTCTGCCTGTTCTAAGTTATTCAACATCAACATTCTATCCATAGATATCAGTAATTCTATCCCTTCTTTGATCTGCCTCTTTTTCCTCAATGTAATTAAAAAATTATTTTTTGTTGTCCTTCTATTTCCTTATCAGCATTCATTCATGCTCCATTATCTTGTCTTGCTTTACTAATATTTTTAAAATATAAATTGGTCAATAAATTATCTGTTTACCCAAATGAGTTATCTTCCAACAATTTTTTCCTTCTTATCACAATTGTTCCATGGTATCTTCAGAATTTAATTCTTTAGAGTTTCCCATTCATGCTGAACTGACTTTCTCTGCAAATATTTAGCCCAACAGATAACACCTATCCTTTTTATCCCCAACTCTTCAAATTCTTCTTTCCAAAGAACTATTGGAGGCATTAGACTTTGCCTCATTTTCTCTATCATAACTCTTTTTTTTGTTTGTTTGTTTTTTGTTTTTAGGTTTTTGCAAAGCAAATGGGGTTAAGTGGCTTGCCCAAGGCCACACAGCTAGGTAATTATTAAGTGTCTGAGACCAGATTTGAACCCAGGTACTCCTGACTCCAGGGCCAGTGCTTTATCCACTATGCTACCTAACCGCCCCTATCTTAAATGAAGCAGTCTTCTTCATTTCCCCTGCCCCTTCTCCCCACTCCAATAAAAGTGCCTCTTAATGGTTTCTTCTTTCTTAAAGACAAAAGAATCACTTTTAGGCTATTGAAGAACTTACAAGGCTCTTAGCCAAATATTGCCAACCACCTTGATTCTCTCTTTTTTTTTTCTGTGACTAGCATAGTATGGTTGCTTTCCTAATGGAGCCTATGGATTATTGTAACATCTTGATGTTTCCTTCACATAGGTTCCATCTCCAGCATCTAAGGAAAGACTATCCATCCCTAATATATAGCTCCAAAGTTAAATGGTCCTCCCCCAGGAAGTAATTAATTTAATTGAGCTGTAAAGGGTGAATGGCAGTATCAAAAGGCAGAACTCTGGTAGTTAGGGAGCCAAATAGATGAATGGATAGCTGGAAGAGAAAAAGCAAGGCAGGGTGGGGAGGGAGGAGAGAGAGAGAGAGAGAGAGAGAGAGAGAGAGAGAGAGAGAGAGAGAGAGAGAGAGAGAGAGAGAGAGAGAGAGAGAGAGAGAGAGAGAGAGAGGAAAGATTAATAGATTTTCTTAAATAGATGCTATTAATGTGGGAATGCAAATAGAATATAGCAATACAATACTGGCCTTCAAAGAACTTATACTGGAAAATCTCACTTATTAGAATCTGGCTTTCCAAGTGTGCAATGAAAAGTTCTTGTGAGGAAGGAGAGAAGTAGCAAAGATGGGGATGATAAACAGCATAGAAGAAACTGATATATTAATGCAACTGAATATTAATGTATTGTAAGCTATATTGTATTGTATTGTAAGATATAAAAATACATCTGATTCGGAGAAATATGGGAAAACTTGTATGAAAAGATGTTAAAAAGATTAATGGGAACAAAAAACAACTTATGTGATTAAACAATAATAGAAAAAAAGCAACTTCAAAAGAACTTATATCTGATCAAAGCAATGAACAATTGTGACTTCAAAAGACTGAAAATAACATGTACTTCCCATATCTTAATATAAGGGTACTGACCTTGAGATGAAGAAAAATATACAATGCATTCTCAGACACAATTAATGTTTTCATTTTTCTTGTGACTGATACCAATTTGTAAAAAGAGGGGATTTCTATTCAGGGATGGTGAATGATATGGTAAATTCAGTGTAATAAATGTGTAGAATAGATTTACAAAAGAAAAAGGGACATCAATAAATATTTTTAATGCACAAAAATAGTTCAAAAAGGGACACTAAGTAATTATGTTATTTTCTGTTAAGCTAAATCAATATAGATAGATAGATAGATAGATAGATAGATAGATAGATAGATAGATAGATAGGTATAGAGATATACTCATATACAGAGAAAGATTAGGAAGTCCACAGTTTCTTATATAAGTTTTCACTTTTTTTAACATGCTGAAATGTTTTCTTTTCTGATGACTAAATTCACAGTAAAATCATTTTTAAAAATTAAGGGGGCAAATAGACAATACTACCCTCTTGCTCCTATCTAGTCTTTTCCCCCTTTTGAACAAAGTATGTCCTTGTTTTCTTTTATGTCATTTATGAATCGCAATACACCAAATCTCTAGAAGACCTTATATTTCTCTTCTCTCCTTGATCTTGTTCTCTTTTTGTTTACTAATAATACTCATGAACTTTATTACTCTCTAGGTTATACTCTTAATTTTTCTCTACCATTCCAGAAACACCTTTTTATTGTGGAAGTTCACTTATACTAGAAATACCTTCTATTTTATCCTCTTCTTCTGATTGAATAGTTACTCCCTGAATCTCCATTTTTAGGAGGATATCCAGGTCAGTCATATATTCCTCTGCAGATAAAACTTTGGACTCTAAAGATTTTTCTATTCTCTTTTTAGCTTTTATTTATGTATTGTCTTCCCCAATTGAAGAAAAGTACCATCCTCCTACTTGTATTTTTAATCTCAGTGGTTTGTATAGGTGCCTGCTTTGTAATAAGAGTTTAATAAGTATTTTATTTTATTTTTTACAATTACAAGCAAACGTAATTTTCAACATTCATCCTTTTGTAAACTTTTGAGTTCTATATCTTTCTACTGCCCTTCCTTCCCACCCTATTTCCCCATAGCAGTGAGTAATCTGTTATAGGTTGTACATGAACAATTATTTTTAAAATATTTCCATATTAGTCATGTTATAAGAGAAGAATTAGAACAAAAGGGGGAAAATGAGAAAGAGGAAAAAATATAAAAGAAGCTTTAAAAAGTGAACAGTGTGCTTTGGTCTGCATTCAAAAACCATAGTTTTTTCCTTTGGATGTGTATGGCATTTTCCATCCCAAGCCTTTTAGGATTGTCCTTGATCACTGAACTGCTGAGAGAAGCTGAGTCTATCATAATTGATCATCTCACAGTGTTGCTGTTAATGCGTATAATGATCTCCTGATTATGCTCATTTCACTTAGCATCAGTTCATGCAAGTCTTTCCAAGCTTTTCTAAAGATTTCTTATGAACAAGAGTACTCCATCACATTCATATATCATAATTTGCTCAGCAATTCCTCAATTAATGAGTATTAATATCTAATTAATTCCAATTTTCTCAAATTACAATTCTTTGCACCTACAAAAAGAACTCCCTTCATCAATTGGAGAATGAATTTTCTTCTTATAAATTTGACTCAGTTCTCTATATATTTTAGAAATGGATCATTTGTCAGAAACAATAGCTGTGAAATTGTTTCCCAGGTTTCTACATGTCTTCTAATCTTGGTTGCATTGGTTTAACTTGCACAAAAACTTTATTTAATGTAGTCAAAATTACCCATTTCGCAATTTATAATGTTCTCTATCTCTTGTTTGCTCATAAACTTCTCCCCATTCCATAGATATAACAGATAGACTATTGCTTTCTCTTATATTATATACTTTAGATCTGGCACAACTAGGCTAACTTCTTTTGTTTTTTTCCCATTAATTCTCTGGATATTCTTGAAGTTTTGTTCCACCAGATGAATTTTGTTAGTATTTTTTTCTAGGTCTGTAGAATGGTTTTTGGTTGTTTGGTGTGACACTAAATAAATAACTTAATTTAGCTAGAATTATCATTTTTGTGTATTAACTCAGCCTATGAGAAAACATATTTCCTCTTGTTTAGATCTGATTTTATTTGTGTGAAAAGTGTTTTGTAATGTGTTCATATAGTTTCTGGGTTTGTCTTAGGAGGCAGATCCCAAGTATTTTGTACTGTCTATAGTTACTTTAAATGGAATTTCTCTTTCTATGTATTTCTATTAGGTTTTGTTGGTAGTATATAGAAAAATTGATGATTTATATAAATTTATTTTATATCCTGCTACTGTACTAAAAATTTAATTAAGTAGTTTTCTTAACTGACTTTTTTGGGTACTTTAGTATATACCATCATATCATCTGCCAAGAATGAAACTTTGGTTTCCTCATTGTCTAGTCTAATTACTTCAGTTTATTTTTCTTCTCTTATTGTTGAACCTAACATTTCTAAAATAATATGGAAGGGTTGTGGTGAGAATGGGCATTCTTGTCTCACCCATGATCTTATTGGGAATACTTCTGGCTTATCTCCATCACACAAAATGCTTGGAGATAGACCTTGTTGGTAGATGTTCTTCTCCTAGCTTCTTTTTCTGGGTTTTGTCAATCAAATTTCTGTTAAGAGGTTTGTTTCATATTATTTATGAGGAGACCTTAGCACAGTGCTTGTCTTCCCTCCACCATGTTGGCCAGAAGTCTCCAATTTAATTTTTAAAATAAAATTTTAAATGAAAATTTAATTTAGTTTAATTTTAAAATTAAAAAAATTAACTTCAAAATTTAAGTTTGATTCACTTTAACTGTTGTTTGAGCCACTTAATTTCTTCGAATAATTTTAATTGATTTTCTAAGCTCTCTAAGTATACCATCATATCATTTGCTAAGAATGAGAGTTTTGTTTCCTTTTTGTCTATTCTAATGCCTTCAGTTTCTTTTTCTTTTCTTATTGCTAAATTAGATTATTTAGCTCCCAATTTTTAGTATATTTTTCAGGGTCATTTATTTCATGTAATTTTTATTGGATTATTATTAGAAAAGGATGCATTTAATATTTCTGCCTTTTTGCATTTTATTTTGCAGGTTGTATGCATTAATATATGATCAAGTTTGTAGGTAGGTGCCAAGTACCACAGAGAAGAATGCATATTTCTTTCTATCACCATTCAGTCTTCTTCAGGGGTCTATCATATCTAACCCTTTTCTAAAATTCTATTCACTTTCTTAACTTCTTTCTGGTTTATTTTGTGGTTAGATTTATCTAATTCTGAGAGAAGGAGATCAAAGTCCCCTGTTATTATAGTTTAGTTGTCTCTGTCATCCTGTAATTCATTTAGCTTCATCTCTAAGAATTTGGATGTTGCTGTGCCACTTGGTATAAATGTGTTTAATATTGATATTACTTCATTATCTATGATATCTTTTAGAAAGATATAATTTCCTTCCTTATCCCTTTTAATTATATCTTTTTTTTGCTTTTGCTTTGTCTGAAATCAGGATTGCTACCCCTGATTTTTTTAAATTCATTTGTAGCATAATATGTTCTGCTCTAGCTTTTTACCTTTACTCTGTGTATAGATCTCTGCTGTACTACTGGCCTACTGAGCCAGGATCCTAGTGTTTTAGCTACTGAGTTGTGCTGTGGTTTCCCACTTACACTGGGCATCATGACCCATGTGAGACAGACATTTTCTGAAGTTCCTCCAAGATATCTTGATCTGAAAAGTACTTTCACTCTTTTTTTTCTATTGCTTTAAGATCTATTCAGAGTCTTCATTTAAAGCTGTTTTGGGAAAAGTTCCAGGAAACTCACTAGTTTCTCACCACCATCTTGGCTCTGCCCTAGGTAGGATAAATTTCTAAACCCCTTAAGTAATGTTCTTGACTAGACTTGACTTAGAACATGTATATATCTGAGATTATAAGTATGTATACTTTATTTCGTTCTGGTCATTATCTTCTGGAGATAACTAAATATCTTTACTCCTCTTCTTTCTTCTCCAGATGGTTAATTTTACTTTTAAAGGAATTGTTTTCCTTTTCTAGTTGGTCAATTTTGCTTTTTATAGTATCTGGTCAAAACATTTTAACTAGAAGCTTTGCCCACTACTCCCAAATTTTTCCACTTTAAAGTTCTTTTAATGAGATCCATAAGTCTCCAGGTATTTTCTTGAGGAGTCTTTCACAGGTTACATCCAACATTTCTGTATTTTAAGCCATAGCCTAGAAATACCAATACCATTCTCAGGCATTTTGGCTAGGGGTTTAATTCTCCTGTCTATTTTTTTCTTTTAAAGGCTCTATCTCCAGTCTAAAGTGGTAATAGAAAACCACCTGTATACTTAAGCCTTTCAATTTTTGTCCAGATCTTGATAATTTTGACAGATTGTTTTGTTCAAATTCCTTTTGATTTTGGTTTTTTTTTTCCACATAAATCACCAGAAGTAGGTAGAAAGTATTGGAAACTTTTCTTTCTTTCACATACCAGATCTATGCCACAGGAAGAATAAAAGGAAATTATTTCTGGAATTGTTGGCCTTAGAGAGGGTTAGTCTTTCTTAGTCTCATCATCCCAAACAAATTTTGAAATGCGGTACCATAGTTCACTTTTGGCATAAACTGAGGCTTTCTTATAACTCTACAGATGTTACACACTGATTTGCTGAAATAAACAAAACCACTTCTTCCTCCACTGCCCCAACCTACTTTGCTTTCATTTCTTGCCCTTCCTATCTTCTGTTGTTAGAACCCTAATGATCAGAGCTCCATCTTGGATTGCAAAAAAGGACCTGCCTTTATACCTCCGACTTGACAGTATAATAAAATCCCTTTTGTTAGGAGTAATTATATTTCTGTGAACCTCTTTTCATTTGTAAAGGAAAAATAACCATTTCTTATTGTCTTAGTACTAAGCATGGAAAGAGTAGGCCCTACTAATAGGACTTTTAAAGGTATTTTAGTAATGAATTTACCATAGACCCCAAATTGTTATTTTCATAAGCCTATCACCATACCTAAAATTCCCACATTAGAATTACTCCTACAGGATAAGGAATAGCTTCCTGAAGAACTTTTCTAAGTATACCTATAACCCTCTAATATGTTATAGTAGTATGATTTCATTTTTCTATACTAACTTCCATCTTGGAAAGATTTCTAAATTAGTAATAAAATATAATTAATAGTTTTATGGATTTGAATAAACTAATAACTATGGCTTTTTAAATACAGGTAGAGAAGTTTATGTTCTTTGTTCTTAGCAAAATGACACCAATTTCTCAGAGTAAATGTGTCCAGTATGTGTCCAGCTGTAGTTGATCAGACCAATACGAACTTGGAATGCTCTGTCACAGATCAGGTACTAATAGTCCATGTGAATATTGGAGTGGAATAAAAAACAGCATAAAAGGCAAATTATTCTCATAAAACTGTATTTTTGTGTCATTCAAGTCCACCTTCTTATTAAGTTGCTTCTCAAAAGGTCATAGATTACAAATATAATTTGAATTTTCAGATCATTTACAAAAATATAATGGGTTAAAAACAAATCTCCCACTGCTACATGACAGAAAATACTAAAACAAAAGAAGTGAGACTATATTAAAATCTATTGTCAATACCATTTCTCTAGAATTTGTTGTAAACTTTATCAAAGGAATCTAATAATTTGTAAATATGAGACATAATCCTTTAAGTAAATAAAAAATGCTTATAATAGAACTGTGATTTCACTAATAATGAATATCTCAGGCAATAGTGATAATTCCAACTCATTTACCCCTTCTCATCTTCTGCAATTCTTGACCATATATCATCCTAACTACCCAGCATGTGAAGTCAACATGATGGGGGACTTTTTCATGATTATTTGCCTTCATATAGATACCACTCTAGTATATATCCTGGATATCTATTATCTTCCATTCTTTTTATGTGGTCAGTCCATTTGCATTTGTTTTGTTCAGTGATTAACTCTTCATGACAAAGATACTAGAATGGTTTGCCATTTCCTGTTCTGGCTCATTTTACAGTAAACAGGATTAAATAACTTGCCCAGGGTCACAGAGCTAGTAAGTGTCTTAAACCAGATTTGAACTCAAAAAAAATGAGTCTTCCCAGCTCCAAGTCTGGCATGCTACCTAGGTGTCCAAGTTTCTTTTGTTTATCTTAAATTCCTTTCATTTTTTTCTTTTCTTTGACTGTATGCATATAATCCATTGATGATGTTATACATATATATGTATGTATTAAATATATGTCTATTAAGCTACTCTGCAGTATCCTTTAAATGATTTTAAATTTTTATTCCTCAGAAATTGCAGTATTTCAAGATTAGTTGCCATAGAATATCACTATGAAAATGTTGATATTTAAGAAATAAGATTTTCTTTCAGAGAAAGGCTTGGTAAAATTAAACAATCATACAATTTATCCAAGAAATTTTTCATTATGTTTTATTTGAACTACTACGAGGGACTCAAGGATGGTTCAACATTAGAAGAAAACCAACATCTTTAATCATATTAAAATCCAGAATACTAAAACTACATGATTATCCCAGATGATGCCAACTTTTTTTAAAGTACAAAACTTATTCATGCTTAAAATAATAAAAAGTATAGCTATAGAGGGATCTTTATAATATTAAAAAAAATCTTTATAAAACCAAAAGCAAGCTTCACATGCAATGAGGATACATTAGAATTTTTCCAAAAATCACAAAGGTGAAGCAGAGATGTTCATTCTTCCAATATTTATTTAATATAGTTTTGAAAAGGCTAGCAATAGCAACAAGACAAGCGAAAGTAATTAAAGGCATATATCTGGTGAAGAGGAGATAAAAACTGTTTCTATTTGCTGACCATATTATGGCATACTTGGAAAATCCCAGAGAATCAAGAAAGATACTAATAAGACAATACTCTCATCAAAGTTTCAGGCCATAAAGTAAATCCTCAAATATCAGCTGCATTTCTGCATAATAAATAATAATAATAATGATAATAATAATAAAAACCAAGAAGCAAATCTGTAAAGAAATCTCATTACAGATAACTAAAAAGATGCATAAATATTTGGGGATCAATTTACTAAAATACCCATTAAAATTTTTATAGACTGAATTTTAAAAATTAAAAAAAAGAAAAGAAGTAAGGACAATTTAAAAAGAGGAATATTTAGTGCTTGAGGATAGGTCAGAGTAGAATAAAAATCACATCACTACCAAAATTAATTTTTGATGCTATACCAGTCAAATTACAAAGGAGGTACTGGGGTAGCTAGGTGGCACAGTGGATAAAGCACCAGACCTGGAGTACCTGAGTTCAAATCGGATCTCAGACACTTAACAATTACTTAGCTATGTGGCCTTGGGCAAGCCACTTAATCCCATTACCTTGCAAAAAAAAAAAAATCACAATCCAAAATACATTCTGAATAGACACATATGCTTAATATTAAAGATTATACTATAAAAATAGAAGGGAAGCAAAGTATATACCTCTCACATCTATGATTAGGAGTTATAGTTTTAACCAAACAAAGAATAAAGGAAAATACAAAAAATACAAAAGATAACTTTGATCTCATGAAACTGAAATGCTTCTGTACAGACAAAATTAATGAACCTAAGATAAGAATTAAATCAGACAAAATTAAATTTGCATCAAATTTCTCTGATAAGGATTTAATATTCAAAATATATAAATTATATGTATAGTGTATGTTTATACATATATTTAATAGTCAAGTGATCAAGAAATTTGAACAGTTCTCAAAAAACAATTGCAAAGAATTCACAAACTCATGAAAGTATTCTCCAAATTACCAATAAGAGAACTGCAAATTAAAACAACCCTGAGGTTGCAAGGAATATTTAGTGAGGCTTCACCTCATACCCTACAAATTGATAAAATTGTTAAAAAAAATGTCAATAGTCAATATTGGAGGGGTTGTAAAATGATAGGTATATTAATACATTGATAGTTGAATCATGGAATGGTACAATCATTTTGGAGAACAATCTGGAATTAGACAAATAAAGTGCCTAAAATGCTCATTCACGTTTGAACCACAACCTCCATTACTGAGTTTATACCAAAAAGATGCCATTGATAAGAAGTCCCCAAATTCACTAAAAATTTATGGCAGTATACTTTTTGATAACAAAGACTGAAAATATAATAGATGACTAAAAGAATCATGGCTCATGAACTTAATGGAATTTACTGTGCTGTAAGAAATAAAATATATAATAAATACAGAGATACATGGAAAGATCTATATGAACTAATACAGAGTGAAGGAAGCAGAGTTAAGAAAACAATATACACAATGGCTGCAACAATATAAATAGAAAGAACAATCATGTGCAAAAAAATAAAAAGTGAATATAAAAAACATAAAACTCAAGTATTTTTGAATGACCAGAAATAAGAAAATACCCTTAATGTACTCTTCACAGAAGTGAGAAACTCAAAAGTATTATACATTTCATATTTTCTGACTTATTCAATATATTGATTAATATGTTAATTTTTTCCAACTTTTTCTTTTTTTTGGTTTAAAAATACTATTTGCTATATGGGATGGATCTCTAGGAGCGGGAAGTTGAGGGATATAGAGGATAACTATGATGATTTAAAAAGATATCAATAAAAATTTATTTAAAAAATACTTACAATTTCCCAAGTCTCTCTCTCTCTCTCTCTCTCTCCTTTAAAATTTTATTTATTTTTCAATTCATGCAATAAAGCAAACATTTCCATAACGTAGAACAATAAAAAGTTGATTGCACATCACACAAAACTGCAAGTCTATCATCCAAATGTGCAAAAAAATTATCATGCAAATTTTTAAAATCTTTTTTCCCTTCCCTCTCCCCACCCCTTGTTCTAAAGATGGATACCATTAAAAACAAATAGGTATAGCATATTAGCTACAATGCAATATATGTATATAGCAGTGGGAAAAATTGAAAGAAATTTTAGACAAAGTTGGGTTAGCTAGATAGATGGAGTGCCAGACCTGAAGTCAGGAAGATGGTTTTTCCTGAGTTCAAATCTGGCTTCAGACTACTAGCTGTGTGATCCTGGGTAAGTCACTAAACACTCAGTCTCAATTTTCTCATCTACAAAGTGAGCTGGAGAAGGAAATAGCAGAGCACTCCAAATGAGATCACAGTCAAATGACTGAAAAATGGCTTAACAACAAACAAAGCTATACATGCTATCAGCATCTAAATGATTTAGACATTTAGGGAGATAACTTGTTGCATATAGTAATAAAAAAGAAGTAATTAGTCATTATTGATAATTTTGATAACTACCATTTATTGTCCAGCACATAACAGGTGTTTCTGTCAAAGACTTGAGCATTCTTCAAGTCTTCAAAGTTTGAATCCTTAGCATCATCTTTAATTCTTTATTCTCCTCTACTGATATATTTCATGTTGATAAATCTTTATGTTTCTTATATGCACAAAATATTCAGATTATCTCTGCTCATGCAGTTGTTCCCTTTGTTCAGACATATATTATCTCTCCCTGGGACCATTGTAATGGTTTCCTAGTAGTGTACCTGCCTTAAATCTTTCCTCATACCTACTCATCCTTTACACAAGTAAAAAAAGTAATCGTTAAATTTTTAAATAGAGGCTATAAACTATTTACTCCAAGAATAAGGATCTGGCCTGACTATCTTTCTCTCCTCATTATATTGTACTCCACAATCCAGTCATTTACTCTCTATTTCTTCCATGTTTTGACTTTATAGGCTTTTTCCATGCTGAGTATATTTCCTTCTTATTTCCATTTCACAAAATCACCACTTTTCTTCAAGATTCAGGTCAAGCATAGTCCTCTACATTAGAGCTTTCCTGATGCATGCTCTACCCCCAATTGTCTCTCAATGTGAGAAAAATATCATTCAAGTTGGCTTGAATTTCAACCTCAGTTCATAAAAGATCATATCTATAAATAATTGTGTTTTTGTCCTTAGTCTTAAAGTCATTAATTTTGTCAGAGGAAATTATTTTAGACAAATAAAACTATAATTTTTTTTTGTGGAAAAATAAAGAGCCTGAATGAGTTAGAAGAGTGAAGAGCATAATGTCCTAATAATCCAGAGATTTGGTTTCTATTCCCCTGACTCACTGTGTGATTTTGGAAAGTCTCTTGAGCTGGCAAATTTTATTGAACCCCATTCATTTTCCTCCAATGTGAGTTTTTTTTAAGTGTCATTCACTGAGGTCCAGGGAATTTTAATTCTGTAGTGGGAAAACATCCTAACTCATTTTGTTTTGTTTTGCTTCATAAAAAGTCACAACCTTAATGTCTAGAGATCAGTTTCCATGTGAAGGACAATCATCATGACTCCAAAATTAGCCTAAAACTTTGACTGAAAAAATAGAACATAAATAAATCTAGATTTACTCAAAAAAACAAAAAAAGGAATTACTTTCTTAGGTAGTTATTTGTAGTTTTTAGCAGATCAAATCTAAAAGAATGAAATACTTCCAACTCATTTTCCCATCCATCTCCTTGTATCCTTCCAAATTTTGGCTCTATGAGGGAAAAATAAAAGTAATATCCCCATTAAAGGTCATGGGAGTGATGTAAAAACTGGGGCTATGACAAAAGATGGTTTGAACTCTCACTATCCTGGAATCTTTGTGGAGTGGAGTATGCTATCAAGTGATCCATCTTGGATTATAGTCAATTCAACAATCATGTATGGAATACCTACCATTTATTCACCTGGCACCACGCTAAGCGCTGAGGATACAAAGAGAGAGAAACAGAACAGTCCTTATCTCCAAAAAGCTCACATTGCACAGGCTCATCTATGTAATTATCAGAATATTTAAAGAATCTGTAAAATTATCAGAATCTAAAGATATAAATAACCAATGCAGTGATTTCTAGTGTAGACAAGCACTAACTACTAGAGGTTTACAGAAAGGCCTCCTGTGGGTGGCTCTTGAGATGAGCTGGTAGTAGAGCTGAGTAGAACCATGGACAGAGTTCTTGGCCCCGTGTCAAGAAGACCTGAGTTTAAATCTGTTCTCAATGACAAGCTGTGTACTTTGGACAAGGCTCTTAATTTTTGTCTGCTTCCATTTCCTCAGGTGTAAAATGAGGATCCCAAGATCACCTCCCACTTAGAGTTGTGGCAAAGATAATATGAGATAATACTAACAAGCTATTTATTAGTGCAGTGTCTGGCACTTAAACTGAAATGCTTGTTCCCATTTTCTTGAGGGAGCAAGATGTACCCAGAGTGGAAGATCAAGGGAGATAGTATATGCAAAACAAAGATGGGAGATAATCGTCATTCAAGTAAAAGATCCTCTCCAAAGGAACCCAGATCCTGAATTAGCAAAAGGAAGCACAGATGGTTTCACCTTTGAGGCAGTATCCACAACTTGAATGCAAATAGTAGCCACATTCCATCTAAACTGTAATAGATATTTACTTTAAATATCTGTAACAGATTTGGCTTTTTCAGGTCAGCTACATTGATTTTCCTTCTATTTCATACTCCTTTTCTTCCCCAATTGGCTCCAGCCTATGGGGTAATTTTCCATTCAGTTATCTAGTTTTTAATATGATGATGATCTATTTTTGAACCTAGGTCAAAATACTCATATATCTCCCAAATTCTGAATATTTTCCAGGAAATCCTTTATACCTGAAAATTTTAATGCAAGTGAAAAAATTATTGAGGAAAAATTATGTGACTTTTTTTTCCCTGAAACAACCTCCCTCTATGCTAGGGCTTCTTAATTTGGTTGTGACTTTTTTAAAATTTATTTTTATTTAGATAACTATTTCAATATAATTTATTTTCTTTTTTAAGCTTGTGTATTTCATTTTATGCATCTTAAAACTTTATTCTAACAGAGTCCATAGGTTCCACTAGACTGCTCAAAGATTGTCATGCCATACAAAGTTAAGAATCTTTGTGCTATGAATTGAATGGATGAATGAATAAATGTTCACATCTTCTCTTTGCCCTACTTTCCTACCCATATAAAGATGACTGTCCAGGTTCTTCTTGGGAACAGAAGGAAGCAGCTGTATAACAGTGAATGCCAGAACAGAGATCAGGTAATTTAGTTTCCTTCTTGGGCTACTACATAGACAGATCCTCAGGGAGCCAGATCTGGGCACTTGAAAAAGCAGTTAAGGGCTTGACATTGTGCCACTGATGACATGGGCCTGGTCCAAAGCAAACCTGTCTGCTTTCCTCCTCAGAAGGGCCAGTCGTGTTTGTAGTTCAGGAAAGGAAGTTACTGATGCCCAGTGGAAAGTTTCCCAAAACTCCAATCTTAGAGCTGTGCCTGAGGCTCAAGGCAGAATCCCTTTCAGGACATAAGAAATAGTTTTTAGTGATTCAGAAGAAGGCCATCAGAATTCTGTGAACCACTTCATCTGTCATTGGTCCAGTGTCCTATCCCAGAGAATTTTCACATTCCCAGGACAAGCTCTCCCAGAGAAAAGAAATGTCTGCAACAGTGATTCATGGATCCCATTCAAAGAACCTGGAAAAGGCAAATTTTTAAGCTTGACCAGTTAAAGATCATTTCCCATTTTTAAAACAAATAGAACATCATCTAATACTCTGTCTACATGAGGATGGGGAGATCAGA
>NC_133658.1:666800078-666889641 GCF_037893015.1 Macrotis lagotis | reverse complement strand
CAGACACATATATAAGTAAATATATATGTACACACATATGTGTATATGTGTAAGTATAAATGTGTACACATAAACAAATGTACATATATATGGGAATATGTGTGTATGTATATAAAATTGTCTGATATACATATATAAAATTTCTATTTTACATATATATATAAATACATTTTTTTTTAATTATGTAGCTTAAATTTCTTAATGTCAACTAGCAAATAGTGGGGTAACCATGTCACCTTTTCCCTTCAGGGTTAAATATTTTTTCTTAAATCCAACCAACTCTGGTCTAATAGTACATGGTGAACTAGGAAATTGATTTACTGCTAGGAAGTTGCAAGCAAGTAAGCTTCAAAAAGCTTCCTATAGATATTTATCCCGAAACTTTCTCCTGGTTTAAACATAATTTACTGATTTCTAAAATGAAAGTTTATCTTTGCAGTTCTAGCTGAAGTCAAGTCACAAACTATTAAAATGTTCTATCGTGGAGCTAATCCCTGAAATCTTAAAAATGATGGCATCCTAAATTAGACAGTAATCAGTTATTGCTTATTAATTCTATATATACATATATTTTAAATATTTAATATTAGAATATGATTTAAATTTCCATCTTTCATTATGAAATCAAAGATTTGATTACTCCTAGAAAATTCTTCAAATTTGTCTTGTGCTTATGTTTATGATGTTAGGATTTTAATTTACCCCAAATATGAGCACATCTTAAATTATTTCAAACCTGGATCCCCTACTCCCAGAAAATTCCATAATTTAGCTTTTGATTTAAAGATTTATAATTTTCATATACACACACATACATATAAATTTGATTTAAAAATCAAATTACCAAAACTATAATTTATTCAAATTTCAGTCAAATTCTGATAAATTATTCACAAGAGTAGCAAACACAACATTTTCACATTATTTCCCATCTTGTATGGTGAGGAACAAGACATTTCTTAAAATTTAAAATGTAGACATAGGAAATATAATTTACAGTAAAATATTAAAATTTCCTGCTTTCAATTCAAAAATTACTATTTACATTAAACAAAACTTAATTTTAAGTTATTCTTTAAAATACCCAACCAAAAAAAAACAAATAGTTCTTTATTATTTTGAGTCCCACTTTCTTAAAACAGTTTTCAAGTTACAAAATAGCAGCTAGTCTATACTATTTTCTTTTAGATTTACAGAGGATAGAGGTAAAGGAGCTAGGACAAGAGCCTCAAACATTAATGAGATAAGAGAAGCTGAGCAGTCAGACATACAGAGCAAGTTTTAAGAAATGAATAAGCCATGAAGATTTAATTCAACTTAGAGATAGGAATAGAGAAAAAAATAACTTTCCTTCTTCAAAACTGCAATTTCTGAAATAATATTTCAGGGCATACCAAAATTGCACATTTTAAAAGAAAAATTCTAATTTTCCCTCCTATGCCAATTGAAAAAAAATCACAGAAGAAAAATGACAAGTGGCTAAAAACCATTTCCCTTGCGGGGGGGGGGGGGGCAAAAAGTGAAACAGATTTGGCCAAAATTAAGACTGAGAAAATATAATGGCCAACTAAAACTACCAATCATGGCATAGAGATAGACCCAGGTACAAACAGAGTTTTAAGAGAGAGAGTAAAGAGAATTTTAAAATCTTATCATCCACCAACCACTATATCTTCAAGGGAGAAAGTAAGGACTCCTGCAAGCCTTCCTAGGAGTGTCCCATATCTTGAATTAAAGGCATTGGTTTTTTTTTTTTTATGCAAGGGGGAGGGAAGGCTAGAGGATGGGACAATTTCACATGGAAAAAAATTCCATCTCTAAACTCTGATTCTAAAATTTCAAACAAAAAAGCAACAAATAAACACAAATCTCTAAGCAAAGTAGCAAATATAGAGTGGGTTTACCTGAACAAAGTTTACCTGAATAAATGCCAGAGGCTCAATCCCCCCCACCCCAAACAACAAAACATACACAGAGAATACCTGAAAATATCAAAGGACACTGGAGGCCATAGTAGCAACCAGAGGCCAAACTGAGAAAATTCCTACCAACAGAAGAAAGAATGTTCATTCAAACACAGAGATAAACATTAGAGAATATTTTGACTTCAAATAAAGCACATTTGAAATAGAGCAGGGAGTTGAAAAGTTACAGACCTCTTCCCTTCCAAGACTGTGATTTTCTTGAGGCAACAGTTTACCTGACTTGGACCCTTTGGGTAACATGCTTGGGAGAAGGAGGAGGACCTGTCTCTCTTCAAATATCTGTCCATATCCATAAAACATGGTTCAAAAAAATGCAAAACCTTAAAAAACAGGGTTAAAATAAAATGACAGAAAGAAGTTTATTCTCTTAAGATTTACCAAGAAACTTATAGGTGGAAGCCATCATTCCAAGATGACTACCAACTGAGAGAAGAGGAATTATTCATAAACAAAGAATAAAGGAAATCATTAATATCCTTGGAGACTTTTCTATTAAGTTGCACAATTCCTTATACAATATTATCTGATCTAAATGAGAATTAGTTATCAATTCCTGGATTTAAAGTATAATGAAGGTAGGGGCAGCTAGGTGGCACAGTGGATAAAGCACTGGCCCTGGAGTCAGGAGTACCTGGGTTCAAATCCAGTTTCAGACACTTGATAATTACCAAGCTGTGTGAATTTGTAATTAACATATGGGGAAGTAACATTTCCTTTCTTACAACAAAAAAGAAATCAGATTTTTTTAAACCAAGAATATAGATTTGAAACACTTATTATATTTTCTTAGGATTTACTACTCAAAAATTAGAATCATATCAATCACAATTCTCATTATAAATCAAACAAAGGAAAAAGGAATAGAAGTATACTTGGAGAGGCAAATGAAGACAACAAGTATTTGGACTTCTCATTCTTCCAAAGACAATTACCATTTAATTCATTACCAGTGCTAATGAAGACCATCATGAAAGTAATTATAACTTACAGGAAAATATATGTTTTAGAGGTTGAAGGGGGTAGGGGTAGAAAGATTCTATGAATAATTGGCTAACACCCTCCATATTTTATAGAGAGAGATAAATGTGTGTGTAGAAATAGATGTATCTATCTATCTATATATATATATATATACATATGTATATAGATAGATAGATAGATAGAGATAGATAGATATATCAATACCTTGCAACTTCATTATATTTTAATACATTATACAACTTCATTATACTCAGCTATTGGTTGAGTGTCCCTCAGGGCTTGAAGCATTTACTTTTAAAAAATTGGAGTGTTCAAAGCAGGTCCAAGATGCTTGAATACACCAACTAGTAATAATAAAATAGCACCCCATTTATATTTTGTTGGTTTTCAAAACTGGGGCCACAATTAAGAGGGATGGCCAGAGGCTGTCATATTCTGCTGCTGGAAATTCTTGGACTGGGGAAAAATAGACCAGAGTGAAAGCATTTGTTAAAAATATTTTCATTAATCAAGAACAAAGTTTGACATTAGAAGATGGTCAGATAATATAGTATTACAGACTATAAAAGATGCAAACTAGCAATCCTGTGGCATTATTCCTATGCCCCACCCAACAACTTCTAGGAAAGCAAGGTCTTTGGTTTCCAGGGAGAGCATGACTGCAGGTCTGAGAGGAAAAGACCATATTGATGATTAGACCATCATGAGACAGGTATGGTGTCACAATTTGTTGCCAGAATATCGTATATTGGTGCTTTTACCCAGTGATATTGGAGTGCTGTGGTACTTCACTGATATGAGAAGGAACTATAGCCATAAGGCCTAGGACTCCCAAAACATCCAGAACTTCACCAGAAGTCCTGTTTTTTATCAAATGAAGCCTTGGTGTGAAATGATCCTGGAAAGACAGTGAATGAGAGGGATTTCTTTGCACAAAAATATCCCTCACTTTAATAAACATAATGTGGAAGGCATGTCATTATTCATTTGATGTCATGGTCCTCCTTCAATTATGAAGACCAATAACCAGAACATACAAATAAGTATATTTAGGGGAATGAAGTTTTAAAAAATGTATTGGAACACACACTGTGTATTAATATTAGGAAGAAATTAAGGTTTGGGGACAAATATAAATGCATATATATGTACACACACACACACACATATATATACATATTTCTCAAAAAGAGTTATGAGGCATAGAGTATCTGATCTTTGTCAAATAACATTATTTAAAAAATGAAACTTATCATAAAAGGAGTCATTTCTAAATCAGTTGTCTGTGTAGCCAGAAACTGCTATTAGAGAAAAGATAAAAATTGATATCAAATTTAGGGACTAGTTAAACATTAGGTGACATGGAATAAAATTGAAGCCATTCCCTTCTAACCTATTTCAATAAACTATTGACCCCTATTTCTCCTAAAATGGAAAGAAATAAAAGAACAAATATGAATCTAGAGCATCATCATTAGAAAAGGAAATTTAAATTATATAAATAAATCACTACAACAAAATAACCATAAGGATCTAGAAACTATTTTGGCAAATAAACACTTGCTTTTGTGGACAAGCAGAAAGAGACAAGCCAGTCAAGGACAAAATCAGTTTATAATATAAATCCATTTATTAAACCTTTAAGAAACTGATGAATAAGAAAAGGTGATATAGATTCTATGAACAAGAGGCACAACCAAATCATTTCATCCCAAGAACAAGGATGAACCTAAAGGGATGACAATAAGTTGATCAAAATGTAAAAAATATGCAGTTTTCTGTAACAAATTCTTTTCTCTATTGTTGGGCAAAGTCACAACATTTAGGCTCTAACATCACAATCCCATATTGCTGCATAAATTACACTTATTTATATACAAACCCAAGAAACAAATCAAATTCATACAGAATAGGTACATGTTTGTGGGCACAATTATGGTACATTTTGAGGACATTTTGACATGAATCCTTAAGATATCTGAAAAAAGAGAGTTTACCAAAAGCACAAACTTTAATGCTACCCAGAAAAGGTGACTGAGAAAATATAAAGTTGACATATATCTACTTTTCCAAATCTAAAAATAATTTAAACAAGTGTAATAGACATTATTTCTAAGGACATGAGAAGGGAATAGGCAAACAATATTGTATAGTACACCATATCTTTATAGTCATACAACCAAAAGATTCAGAAAATAAGATTCTTTTATGCTTGTGATTTGCTAATTACAAAACAAAGGCATTTGTTTTGGTGGAGAGAAAGGCCATCTAAAAAGCTTTCATCCACCAAGTTGTGTCCCATGCATACATCAAAACCATACAAGATCCATTGAAAGTTATAGCAGAGGGGCAGCTAGATGGTACAGTGAATAAAGCACCAGTCTTGGAGTCAGGAAGACCTGAGTTCAAATATGAACTCAGACACTTAATAATTGCCTGGCTGTCACTTAATTCCAATGCCTTGCAAAAAAAGAAAGAAAGTTATAGCAGAGAAACTTTATTCAAAAACCCTCTGATTATTAATATCAAGTAAAACAGTAGGTCTATGCTAATAAAAGGTGTTTTTTAAAACCATTCTCATTGAGAATATTCAACACAAAGTCCAAAGGATTAATCCTCTAATTTATGACTAGGAAAAGAGACAAGTCATTGTATAGTGAGATGGAGGAAATATGGATAACTAAAGGGTTCATTTGTGCCTATTCACTGGCAAAACATTCAGGTAGATATCTACCCAGTTCTAGTCAATCATGTGAAAAATTTAAAGATAGATATGGTCAAAATTTGCACAAAGTTAGAAAGTGTGGATGAATTGTCATCTGCACTGTCTTCCAAGCATCAAAGTGTGAGTATGAACATGATCTGTGACTAATGGAATTAATGCTGTACTGGAAATCAGGAACACACAGATTCTACTTCTAATTTGCTGTACCACTGCATAAATATCACATCATTTCCCAAAGCTTTAGCTTTCTTATCTATAAAATGAGGATTAGATGCTGTCTATTCTTCCTTCTAACTGCAACTTACTCTGATTCTGTGACTACAAAGTTTGTATATGTTAATAAAAAGTACATGGGCATGTACATCAGCAGGGAAGGGAAGGGAAGAGGAAATACATATTTGAAATTCCTTCCCTCTTAACAATCAAAAACATTCTTCTACAGATACAAAGTATATATATACTGAAAATATATAAAGTATGTTCTTCAGAGCTACACAGAACAGAAAGGGACTCTACACTAAAAGGTGTCTGGAAAAATTATTAGGAAGTAATGAGATTTACAGATTGACTCAAAAGGCCAGGAAAAATCCCTCAGAAAAGAGAGCTGGCACTTATTCAGCTGAAAATAGATTATAACACATTCATCTTTGCCATTCTCAAATGCATATGAAGTAGATGTAGGACAGCATGGCCTCCTCCATTCTAGGACTTACTCAGTAACCATGTAAAATACTTGACATTTAGGATCCAGTCTTGAGGTTCATGTTCTTTCAGTGTATACATATCTGATCCTCACTTGCACGAAGTTGAGTATAGAAGCACAGATGGTCTTCCTATCCATTCACCAGTCTTTATTTTGGCCTCTCAGGGGGGTAATATTGCCATGTCTATCACCTACAGAGGAAGTCCAGTCTCTCAGCCAAGTATTAGGAACTACAGTAGTGGTTACTATAGCAACAGACAAAACAGAATAAAAGTCAGGGTTGGGGAAGAGGTAAGCAATCCCAAGTAAAAGGAGATTTGAATATAGTGATACATTTTCCAAATCACAAACCTGGCAGGAAACAAATAGGAGCATGGACACAATGGCATGACTTATGGAACTCCTCTCAGCTAAGAAAATAAAGATGACATTTCTATCCTCTGTTGAGGCTGAAAACACATCTTTTGCCCTTTGTGGAGATCAAGAATGCATTAGCCAAGACAATTGGAAAAGTAAACTCCAGCATTATAATATCACTCCTTGCTTGGCCCCCAGCTTTATGACCTAGTTCCTCAAATTAGTGAGTTTATTCTGCCTTTGAGAAGAGACAAGTCCAGTGAGGGAAACCCTACTTCATGGGCTCAAAGTAGAACATCATTGGAGACAGACTCCTCAAGAGAAAAGCCCTGACTCTTGCATGCATAGTATCTGAAAGCCAATCAACAATTCCATGGTAAAAGTGACAAGATGATTTTAATGCACTCATCAACTGTCCTTCCTGGAAATCTCATTATCAGTATTGAGCTTAATCTGTTATTAGATTTCTAAGAGGCAGCAAATGGGTTAACTAGAGTTGTATTTGACATTCCAGTCATTAAGATTTTATTTAGCCTACAGAAGGATGAATCACTAGATTCAACTGGTCATGTATTGATCGATCAACTAAAATTAATATCAACTTATTCTGAGTTGACACCCTACTTAGTTGTTCTTGAAAGATTTCTCCAAAGAAGCTAAATTACCAGGTGTTGGTTCCTGCTATCAGGAAGTTTCCAGTTGTAGAGCAGTTCTTTAACACCTTAAACAGAAATAATTTTCCTTACATGAATGGTATGAGACTCATCCCAGGAGTACCTGGGTTCAAATCCAGTCTCAGACACTTAATAATTACCTAGCTGTGTGGCCTTGGGCAAGCCACTTAACCCCGTTTGCCTTGCAAAAACCTAAAAAAAAAGAGTTGCTCTCCAATATACAAGATGGCAATTTGGATGAAGTTGTATCCAAACCTCTGTTGAAGCAAAAAACTATGGATATAGATGACAAAAGTGCTCTCCAGGAAGTATTTAGAGCTCTAGACAAAGACCTCAGACTAAGCATTGCTCTAAAAATACTGTTGATATGGAAATGTTACACAGACTTCTTGCTAAGGCAGAACAGAGGAGAAGGGAGCAATAATCTAGTCATTAACTTACAAAAAACATGACATGCATCATTCCAACCCACCATTAGCAATCCATCTGCCACCCTGTCAAAGATGAACTGGCAAAGATTCCCTCAACTGTGAGTTGGTACTTGACAGTAGGTCAACACAATACTGGGAGATGAAGCAACCCAAGAAGGCATCAGTTGGATCATATGAAGACTTATTATCTGCCTTATACTCAGCAGGGATGTCTTTCAAGTCAAAGAAAAAGTCCACAACAACACATCTCCTAAAAAACATTCCAAACCAGATTCTGATTCATCACAAGAAAATACTCAACTTGAATTCAGTAATTTTGACAATGTTCTCCAAGACATGGAGACATTCCAAACTTAACCTTAATAAGTATGAAACAAATACAAGGAAAACATTTAACACTTCTCAAAGCTATTAATACTCAACTGAAAGTGATGGAGATTAAGTTAAATGAATTGACTTTGTAAGCATTTGTATCAGCTCATCCTTCCTAGACTAAAGTGAATTTGCAGGCCCTAATGCATTACAGACTGTCTCAAGCCAAACCAGTACCAACCCAAGAACAAGAAGCAGGCCTAGGGCTGATAACCATCTTCCAGTAGTTTATGTGCAAAATTTAGACTATAAACTTATTATTAATGATCAGTGATTCATCTTTCTTGTAGTATGTTAGGGTTAGATTAGAACTAGTTAAGGAAAAAAAATAGGAGCACATATGTCATATCTAGTGTCAATTTAAAAAATAATAATGCAATATTATTTTCCATTAAACATTTTTATTAATGTTTTTGAGTGACTACATAAGTTATTTTAGGTCAACTTTTGAGGACTATCATTCTATAGAACTGTATCAGATTAGATAGCTGAAATCAAAGGATTGAAAATTGTCTCTTCAGAATAAGACAATTTTAAAATAATTGGGAAATTCCTGTAAGTTACTCTTTTGAAAAGAAGAATGTGACCAGTTGCATTTGCCAATCATGGAGCAGAAGTACAGACAATTATCTCCAAACTGTACTGTAGGAATTTTTTTTTCCTGACACCTTTACACTCTCATCAATACTATTTCATTAATTGATTGAAATTGGAATGATGCTAGAGGACAGAGGAGAAACCTGCAGTAGCTAGAGTGAATGGGATCCACTTCCTGCAGGATTTTGGCCACAGAGTAGTAAGTCTGGCAAACTCCATCCCTTAAATTTGAAAAACAAGCATTGTTCTACAGGACTCAAAGTTCCTTTCTCCCCAAAACTCAGTGATCCTTGCCATATCCATGTAAAGGGACAAGTGATTAGAGAGTAGGGAGTATCTCTTTATAAGGAGGAAGCTGAAGCAAGAATAAGTAAAATATAAGAATGGCTTGATCTCAGCATCTGTACTCTGAGACTTGCTTCAGTTTTATAAGGCAATTCACAGATTTTTTTTAAAGTAGCTTAAACTGAACTTTTCAGAGGATTCTAGGCTTGTCAGGGAACATGACTGGGTTAGATAAGATTTTAGTTCATTTGTTCCAATACTGTAACTTCCTAGAAGAGAAATTAAGAGGGAAGGAGCCTATGAGATTTTTGCAAGGTCTCAAAACTAATCAGTGTCAGAACCTGAATTATAACCCAAATCAGTTAACATTTACTAACTACCTATTAGGTTCTTATTCCCAACATTCCAGGAATTGTTTGGGAAAACAGAAAGAAAAAAATAGCCCCTATGTATATAATTACATACAAAACCAGAAAATAAATACAAAGTCTTCTTTTTGTTCTTTAAACCTTTCACATCTGGCTCCAACCTATTTTTCTAGCTTTAACATACATTATTCCTCTTGAATAATTTGATATTCCATTTCAATAATAGTAGACTGTCTCCATGGGCATTTATTTCCACATTTGGCAAATACTTTAACCTCTCTGCCTCAGTTCCCTTATTTTAGCACTACAACATAATCAGACCAAAAAGCCTCCATATTTCCATCTCTCCTGACTCCAATCTATCCCTTAGAAAGCTGCCAAATTGATATCCCTCAAGGAACTGTTCTAATGTGTCATTCCCTTCATCAAGATGCTTCAGTGACTCTCAACTGCCTCAAGGAGAAAATACTTCTCTTTGGCTTTTAAACCTTCACATTCTGGCTCCTGTACACACTGCGCATTCCAAATAAACTGGCCTACTTGTTGTTACCTGTACATTATATTCCAACTCAGTGCTTTATGGCTTTCTCAATATGTTCCTTTTCTCCTACAATACACTCCCTCTTCACTTCTGCCTCTAGTTTCCTTCAAGGCCTAAATCATATGCTACCTTCTACCAAAAGCCTATTTTGATTTTCCTGTTTGCTAGTGCCCATAGGCTAGAATTCTCATCTATTAATTTAACATATATTTTTATTTGTGTTTATCTTTGTGCTTTTTCCTTTAAAATAAAAATGTACACTCCTCAAGAGACAGGAATCATTTTGGTTTTTATCCTTTCATATTCTAATAGTCAATCACAGTATTTATTGAATAAATGCTTACTGAATAAATGACTAACTTAAGTAGATGTTCTTCACGAGTTGCTTTGGATGAAAAACAAGAGTTTATCAACTAGTGACAAACTATCTGGTGACAATTTTACTAGCCTGTCCTCAGATGACAGATCCAGTCTAGTGTCAGCTCATACTCAACCCTAAGCAGTATTGGAAAGGGAGAATATTCTAGGTAAGGATGGCATTTAAACAAGCAATATTGTTTATGATTATTGCTGCTATTTGTTCTTTTTTCAAAGAATACCATGACATTTTTGAACTCCCTAGAATTATTGATTTCTGTCTATGTCTATTGTTAATATCTTGAACTTTAGTAATTTTTAATTATCCCATTTTAGATTCAATTCAATAATTAATTGGAAAATGATAAATGGTAATGATAAAATTAAAAGAAAAAAATTGGGTTGTGAAAAATCTCATTTCTGGAAAAATAAGTAGCCTGATTTTATTATAAGAGTAGGGGACAACAGAAAGATAGTTTAAGTTCTATTCTGGTTCACACAAAATGTGAAAAGACCTAAATCAGTTTTTCATGACTTGAAGGTCCATGAACTTGTTTTAAAAAAACTGTATTTCAATATAATTTATTTCCATTTCAATTCTATGTATTTTTTATTTTAAAATACTATTCTGAAAAGAGGTCTTAGAATTCAATGATGATGATGATGATGATGATGATGTTTTCAGTCTTTATTCTTAAAGAAGATCATGACATCAGGTAGGTGATGCTTTGACAAGCAAGAGAATTACATTTGAGTGAGGGGGGTACTGTGCTAAGTCACCAGTTTCATTTTCTCCTCCAGATTCATCTGAGCCAAGTGATCAGATATGAATCAGGATAACCTGAGATGGCCCTGGATGAGAGGCAATCAGGGTTAAAAGTTACTTGCAAGATCACACAATTAGTAAGTGCCATTTCTCTTGAGGCTGAATTCAAACTCCTGTTCTCCTGACTCCAAGGACACTAGACTCCCAGATGTACCTACCCATGGAAAAAAGTCTAAGCACTATTGACCTAAAGGAAGGCATTTGATATGGGGGTATCATTTTTAGGGCATTTATAGAAGACTATGAGTAAGAATTCACCACCTGAGAAGGAATGAGTGAATTCTATTCTTCACTACTGAAGGAAGCACTTAGATCAGTTAAATATTAGAAACACTTAAGTTACCCCAGTATTTTTAGGTAGTTATGTAATAGTAGTCTGAGTTCCTAATATTTAACATATCAAGAAGGAAATAAGATTAACAAAACAGGAGGAAGATAAAGATGGTGTGATCTCCTAAGTATGACAATTGGGGTGGTAACTTTTATCTGTTACCTCATATTTATAAACTTTTTACAGAGCAACACTCCTGATTTAGATTAGCATAGAAGGTAGAAATGACATGCCCTTTCTGAATGAGCATCAGAATTCTGGTGTATAGGTACAGAGATCAGCTGGGCAACCACCTACCATGGATACCTTTATCATACATATCAGAGTGGCTAAGATGAAAAAACAGAAAACAATAAAGGTTGGAAAAGCAGGGTCATTCCAATGTACTGTTAGTGGATGTGTGAAATGGTAATTATGGACAAAAAAAGTAAAGAGTGCATGCCCTTTGACCCAGTTCTACCTCTGGTATGCTTATATCCAAAAGAGATTATAGAAAAAAGGAAAAGATCACATATCTGTGGAACAATGACTACCCTGGTTCCTAAAGCCTAAAGTCCTGGTGAGTTATGTCACCCCTTCCCCTAGACTCTCTAGTATCCTTAAGGAGTTTAGGTGACTCTAAACTCTATGTCATTTCCTCCAGCCTCCACCAATGATGTTTTCTCAATTTTAGTCTCTCTTACACCCCAGTTCCATTTAACCACTTACCACTTGTATCACAGTTGTAGCATTTGCAAAAAGAATATTTACTTCAAAGAAGTCAAGAATAAGCATAAACAGTCTCCCAACAGTTGTAGATCTTCACCCTCCCTCTATGTCACAGGAAAAAGTGTCCCAGGCTGCCAGTACAAAGCCCCCATTACATGTACAGAAATATAACAGCTCCTTATGTGGTGGCAAAAAATCTGGAAACTAAGGTCTTCCAATTGGGGAATAGCTAAACAAATTGTACTATATGATTTTGATGTGGTACTACTGAGCTGTATAAAATGAGGAAATGATGATTTCAAGAAGACTAAGTGAGGTAAGCAGAACCAGCAAATGATTTTTACCTTAACCTAAATATTATAAAATGGACAATTTTGAATATTTTTGTGAACTCATGAAGAATGACATAAGTAAAACCTAGTAGAGCACTTTATTTAATAATAACAACACTGCAAAGTCAAGCAACTTGGAAAGCTATCAGAATTATGGTTAATACAATGATCATCCATGATTCCAAAGGAATGATGATAAAACATGTTGTCTACCTTCTGACAGAGAGGTGATGAATTCAGTATGCCTAAGGAAACAATTATATTTTGAGAGAAGGCAATGAGGTAATTTATTTTGCTTGACTATGCATTTGTATAATAGAATTTTTTTTCTTTCTTTTTTCCAAGGTGGAAGGAGGAAGCAGAGAGAGAAAATAGATTCTGTTCATTAAAAATTAAAACTTTAATTTTAAAAAGACATTTAAAAGCAATAAAAACCAGGTTAACACAATGGACAATACAACACTACCTAGTTAAGGTTAAAGAGCAATTTCTTCTCTTTTAAGAAACAGCTACATGTGTCATCAATCATAGCTAATTTTCAGTGTTATCTTCTTAACTCTTACCAGGAAATACACTTTGTAAATTTATGTTTTTCCACTGTGTTAAAGCACAATTTATCAATAAAAAAACTTTCTCAAAACTTATCAATAAAACTTTATCAACAAAAGATAAACTCAAAATAACAATAACAACCAGCAATCTAATAATATGGCATCATAGTTCAATTCCTGCACTTTGATTTAAGAAGACTGAATTTCAAATCATACTTGTAGTGTTCAATTTTTCTTTGTGATCATAAACAAGTAATTTAATTTCTCTCATTCTGTTTACTCTTCCATAATATGCAGCTAATAATAATCCATAGTACCTGTCTAACAGACTGGTGAAACTCATGAGACTTGGAAATTTTACAATGGCATTTAAATGTTATTATTATACTGTTGCTTAGTTGTTTCAATCATGTTTGACTCTATGACTCCATTTGGAGTCTTTCTGGCAAAGATACTAGAATGGTTTGTCATTTCTTTTCTCCAGTTCATTTTACAGATGAGGAAAGAGAGGAAAAGTTAAATGGCTTGCCTAGGGTCACATGGTCAATAAATTTCTGAAGTCATATGTGAATTCATAATGATAATGCTTCCTGATTCCTGGTCCAGCACTCTACTCACAGTGACACCTGGCTTCTGGTCATGATTATAATCATAATTTACTAGGAGGAGGACTATTTAAAGCAGGGGGGGGAGAGAGAGAGAGAGAGAGAGTGTCATTTAAACTATGGCCCCTCTTAGACCTGGAGAAGACAAATCAAACTGCTTAGGAGAGCTGTGTAATTATTCCCCCTGCCTTCAACAGTTCTCTCTATTCTATCCTATACTGAGCTGCTAAATTGATATTTCTATGTCATAGCTTTGACTGCATCATTCTCCTGCCTAAAAAAAAACTCTTCACAATCTGGTGGTAATCTCTTTCCATCTTTGTCATACAGTATAGCTCATTCACTCTATGGCCCAGTTAAACTTTCCTAATTGTTCCCTTTTAGAATATTCCATATCCTATCTCTGTACCTATGCCTTGTGGGATTCCTCATTTCCTTCACAGCTCAGTCCATATGATAGATATTCTATTTAGGAGGCCTTTTATTGATCTCCTAGTGCTCTTCATCCCCCCAAAATACATTGATTTAGTTATAGATAATTTGTATTTCCTTACCCATGCATGGGCTGTCCCCTCTCTCCTTTAAAGGCAGGGAATGCTTTGTTTCTGTCATTCTATGCCTGGTATTTATCAAAGTGACCGGGGCATAGTTGGAATTCCATAAAATGGGGTTTTTTTGGGGGGGGGGGTTGCAAGGCAATTGGGTTAAGTGACTTTCCCAAGGTCACACAGCTAGGTAATTATTAAGTGTCTGAGGCTGGATTTGAACTCAGGTCAATCTGACTCCAGAACTGGTGCTCTATCCATTGTGCCACCTAGCCACCCCAATAAAATGTTTTTTAATTGAATTGAAAGGATTATAGTTTGAGAAGGGCTTCTGTCCCATGAAAGACTTGGGTTTTCATTCTTCTCCATCCTTGGATATGAATGGGTATAATTTTTTAGTATTTTCTTCTTAAGGGATTAGAATCTTTTGCCTTTGTGGGGGGAAAAACAGGGGCCTTTAGGGGCAACAGTCTGTTCTCTTTTATCTATCTGAGTGTTGTGGCAATAAGATGGAAAACATCCTTCATGGGTTAGAGAGTAAGCCAGTCTATTATGTGAAGACATCTGTTAGAGGCTTTTCCTTCAGTTAGGATAACTGAATGTATGAAACAGAAAGTCAGACTGTTTAACACCTAAATATTCTGGGTCAGAAATATTTTTATAAAAATCCTTTTGAAATCAACTACAAACAACTGTGTTGCTCAAACTAAATCAAGCACAAAAGGAATTTTACCATAAGGTTTTATTATCTTTCTTTAAATGATTTCATAGTCTAGTGCTTCTGAGCAGAGACTTTATCATGAATGTTTTCTGGATGTTTCCACATCATGATTCAGTTAGGTGGGTTTTTTTAAAGTTTTTATTGGCTGGTTTGTCTCAAGATGCCTCCATCACAGTTACACAGAACACTTGCGGGATTAAAAGTTACACATTTCACTTCTAATTTCTAACTTGAGGTGAACTCACCCCAAAACACACACCTACAGTCACACACACACACACACACACACACACACACACACACACACACATACACACACGATACCTTGGCTCATAGAGGTTCTCTATAAATTTTAAATGGAGGTATATTTATTATTCCTATGGAATAGTCTTTCTATCCAGATTGTAGCCAACCAATTAAATAAGCTGGGAACATGGCAATGCTCCCATAAGAGCAAATGTTAATCATCTCATTTCTAATATGCTATGTTGCATCTCTCTTGAGTTAAACTGGATTTTGCCTACTCCAATTCTCAGTAGTTCCTGCCCCCATTTCTCTGGCATAGTGTACATGTGGCAGGGGAAGTTTAAATTATTTCCAGACTTTGTGCTATTTTTACTATTTAGTCATCTAAGCAGATTCTATCCAGCGTACTCTTCACTTATGAACAATTTCAGGCAAACGCCCGACCTCTTGGGAGTGACGAGCAGTGGGGATATGGCATGTCTAAGGTTGAGAGAAAACCCACAAGTCTGACAGGTCTAGATTCATTGGTAAGGAATTGTTGGAAATAAATTAAACTTCTCATCTAGCCATATATGGGTCAGCAGACAGAGGACAGCATGCTTCTGCAAACCAACTGGAATGAGCTGGAAGGAAGAAATGAAAAGTACTCTACCAGCTAGTCAAAAAATGGACCAACTTGTTATGGCTAATGAACTTTAGAAATGCCATCATTAGTTCCTGTTTATTACAGACAACTTTCTGTGGAGCCAGTTTCCTATTATATAGCATTAGGGAGAAGACATTGTGAGAAATCATTTAATTTTTCAGACACATGCATACATCAGCCCAAACAAGGGTCAGTAGACGTGTCCAATTTGAGCTCTGCCACTAAATAGCTCCATCATAATTTGGAGTAATTCACTTACTCCTACAGGGTTTGATGTCTCAACTTAAAATGGGAGGGTCAGTCTACCTAATCTCTAAGATCACTTCCAGTTCAAAAATTCTATGATGTTAAAATAATGATTCTCTGTCCTATTATAAGACCTCTCTAGAAAGAGATGCTACAGGTTTTTATGGCAAACAATATCAGTATTAAATAACCTTCACTAGAAAGGCAAATTATACTTGAAGGCTAGACTGACTCATACAGAAATTTAAGATTTTATCCTTGAGAGAAAATTGTATTTGCTATTGGAGGATCTGTATTTGATTCTCAGGTATCCTGTTTATTCCCTGGTGACCTTAGAAAAGAGACTTTGGTTGTCTGGGTCTCAGTTTCTTTCTCTGTTAAACAAGGTGATTTTCCAAGGATAGCTTCAAGGTCCCTTCCAGCTCTACATCTACATCTACATCTACATCTACATCTACATCTACATCTACATGCTAATTAAAGCTCCTTCTTTATTTAGTGAAAATAGTGAACAGCTAGAAACCTCTCCTCATGTAAATGCCATTGATATATTCAAAGACTGTTATTAAATAATACCTCATGCTTTCTTCTGTAGGCTGACTAATCCCAAACTTTTCCTTATATGTCATACTCTCTGATCCTTTAATCATCATTGTGGCTTCTTTCTGATCCTTCTTCAAACTCCTCATATCCCTTTATAGTCATGGAGCCAAGAACTGGACACAGGGTTTTTCATTGAGGGTCTGACCAGAGGCAAGTATTTTTGAATTTTTTCCATCACTTTGTGGAACTGAGACAACTGACATGGATATTATTTCAGGAACTGAGAAAACCTAACTCATCATACATCACTACCATTCATTTTCTGAAATGATTATAGTTTCTTCTTTTCCAAGAATGTCAAAGTAAATCACTGGGTGGTTCTCTTCTACCATCTATGAACACAAAGGGAGATACAAATAGCATTTCAACCTAACATTGTAAAGGAACACTACATTTCAGAGAAGGTGGAACCAAGATATCAGGTTTAATCTGTTGTTTTGTGACACTTAAAATATAATCATTGGAAGGATGTGCTGCTCTCCTGAATTGTCAGAATAAATTAAATCCATATGAATTTAGGACTAGAAAAAACCTTAAAGATAGTTTATTCCAACATCTTTAAATTATATATATATATATATATATATATATATATATATATATATATATATATATATATGAAAATTGAGACTTGGAGAGGTTTTAAATGACCTATTCCAGAAAGTACAGTAAGCAAAAGAACATAACAAAAATTCAAGTCTCTTAATCCCAAATTCAATGTCCTGTTCATTTTATTCATATTACTAGTGTGAAATCACCCTTCACATGTTGCTCATTTTGCATAATAGATACATTCCGGAAAATATGTGAAAATGCTGTAACTTTAATCATAGACAATGGATTAGGAATGCTAGCCATTTAATTTAGAAGCAACCTTCGTGAGAATAAGTCAAAAAGTAACACTCCAATTAACAACCTTTCACAGTTGGAAGGGACCTTAGCAGACCACTCTAATCCAACTAATCTTGAGAAGTGATAATCTGTTCCTTTTTTGGATGACCTTGAATGAGGAGAAATCAATTACCTACCAATTTGGCACATTATCCTTTTGGATGGTTCCAAATATTGTGAAGCCTTTTATGGAAAGCCTAAATTTGTTTCTTTGCAACTAACACTGATTGCTCCTATTTCTATCTTTTGGAGTCAAACAAAAGAAATGTAATTGAATCCCTCTTATTCATAAAATCCCTTCAAACATTTGAAGACCACTAGTATATTCCTCCTAAGGTTACTCTTCACAGTCTAATCTTTCCCAGATCTTCCAGTCAATTCATATATATTAAGAGCGAGGTCCCTTCTCCATCCTGTTTGCTCTCTTCAGGGTGCTCTAGTTTTTTCTTTAGTGATGTTTGTTCTAAAATGTGGAGCCCAACATTTTTACTGTCCATTTCAGATATAATACAACTGGTCCTGGTATATCTTAAGTATAAATTTGAATTATCATCTTTGGTCTTTGTTTAAGGCAAGATAAAATGTTCATTGTGTGCAATGAGGCCATTTTTCTTTTTGGTTGCTTGTGTACAAAAAGAGTATTATAGTCACTCAAGAAGAGTGATAATAGTCAAAATATTTATATTAGCTCTTTTCATGATGACAAAATATTGTAAATTGAGGAAATGCCCATTAGTTGAGGAATGGCTGAACAAGCTGTGGTATATAAAAGTAATGAAACATGTTATGCAATAAAAAAAGATGAACAGGCAGAACAGAAAAACAAGGAAAAACTTGCATGAATTGATACAAAGTGAAATGAGCAGAACCAGAAATACAATGTAAATAGTATTGGCAACATTGTGTGATGATAAATTGGAAATGACTTGGTTTTTGTCAAGCTACACACTGATCTAAGACAAGTACAAAAGACTCACAAAATAAACTATCTATATCCAGATAAAGAACTGAAGGATTTTGAATGCAAATCAAAGCATATTTTCTTCATTATCTCAAGGCTATTTCTTCCTTTTGATCTGTTTCTTCTTCCACAATAGAAACTGATATGGAAACACATTAAATGTGATAGCACATATATAAACTCTAAGAAATTGCCTATCATTTTCAGAAGAAAGGAGGGAATGGTGGCAGAAAAATCTGGAATTCAAATATTATAAAATGAATGCCAAAAATTTCACAGTATGAAATGGGGGGGGGATAAAATACTATTTAAGTAAATAAAGAAAAAAGAAGAGTGGCAATAATACCCTAGTATTTCTAGCATTTCTAAATCTCTGAATGTAGCAAAAGTAAATAGGCTAAGGAAAAAATAGGAGGAAATCATGTTAACTTCCATAGGAGCTCCTATCTAACTCATGTGATAAGAATATGATGATAATTACATTTAGAAGGAAGAGTAAGCCTTGAAGAGTGGAAGTGTTGAAAGCTCATTTCAGTCAAAGGGCAAAAGTTGTAGAGCATTATGTGTCAAGATTTCAGGTTCTATAAAGTATAACTGAATAGTTTTGAATCATAGAGGAAACGTGTTATCTATTATGAAAAAAAGACACAGATCTTCATCAGAAGGCCAGAGTTTTGAGTTCCAGACTGACTAACCATGTGAACTTAACCTCAATTTCTTCATCTAAAGATAAGTTGGGTAACATGATCTTCAAGGACCCTTCCAGCTTTTACATTCAACCATTCAAAGGATTAGAATTAAACTATTTTAGATTTCTTTATAAATATTAGATCTAATTCTAGTTAAATTGTAAAATCTAATTCAGATTAAGATTAAGATAATTTAATAATCTAATGATAATTTTTATTTAGTTTTTTCATTTTAATAACCTCAGGACATGATTATACTCTGAAATTTTGAAAGACTATTAAAAAGGAAAATTAGAAAACAAAACAACCTGGTAGGCTAATAAATCACAAGTAATTAAGGAAAGCCATAGCTACTTATTGGGGCAGCTGGGTAATATAGTGAATAAGACAGTTGGGTCTGGAGTGAGAAGACTCATCTTCAGGAGTTTAAATCCTGCCTCAGACATTTACCAGTTGAGTCACACTGGGAAAGTCACTTAACCCTATTTATACAGATGAAAAATATAATGAGCTAGAAAAAGAAAATGGCAAAACCACTTCAATATCTTTGCCAAGAAAATCCTAAATGGAGTCCCAAAGAGACAGACATGATTGAAAAAGACTGAACCACTGAAATACAAGATGACTACCTATAGCCTAACCAAAACCCATAACACTTAGTAAAAGGAAAACTATTTTACATTAGCATAATTTTTAGCTATTTCTAAATGACATGTAATATTAAAGAAGTCTATTTTCACCTGTTTAAAGTTGGGTAAAGCAATATTACTTTGTGGTAACCCCGGGCACAAGTTAATTCATAATGACTTTAAAGCTGATTACTAAATTTTGAATGTGAGCATTTACTTCTTTTAAATCAGAAAACATTACAAATTGGGATTTTCTTTATTGTTTTTGATTTAAGAAAGCAATGGACAAAATGTTAATAATGTAGATTAAACTTGAAGATACCATGTACATTTTCTCACCCAGAGAGCTGACTGTTAAATATTTGTCAGAACATCTCAGCCTGAACAGCAATTTAAAAAATTTAGAACTTTGAAAAAATTGTTAAGTGAAATATAGAGTGGTTCCCATAAATTAAAAAGACAGGTCACGAATAAAACATGTTGAAAATGAACTGATTTGGTGTCAAGATGTAATAGGGGAAATTATTGTCTCTAATAATAATGTATTAGAATACAGTTGATATTTATATACCTACAAATTGATAATCTAGTCCAGTATGAAATTAATTAACAATGTCTTCTGTTCTTTTTTTTATACTACACTTTTTATCCTGGGCATAAATAGCCCTGTTGATTTGTAGTTTCACAATTCATAATTTTAAATCTTCTTAATTCACAGGACCAACTAGAGGGCCAATACTGGAAGAGGATGAAGGAAAAAAAAAAGATGATAAAAAGTGTGGGGGGGGAGGTGGAGGAGAAGAAAGGAAAAAGAAAAATGCAATAGACTTCAGACATAATACTTAGAAACTCTATGTTGAGACTCCAAAGTGTTTACTAGAAAGATACACCAATGACCAATATGTATAATTAAATTCTCAAATTCTCTCATTGATTCCTTGTGTATTGATCCCTAATTTAGAGATTTTCTCTACTTCAATAAGGTACAATATTCCAAACTTACTGTTTGCTGAGATCTCTAAGATCAACCCCTTGATTGAGGAAATATTTATATTCAAATAATTGGTGAAGATAAAAACATTTTAAGCACATACTTTTTACTGAGAATGAGATTAGTATAAAAATGAACTGTTTTGTGTGATGTGCTTTTATCACCATGACAACTTTCTATCTTTGCCTTTATTCTTGATTTTAAATAAAAGAACCTGCACAGTAGTCACATGATAAAATTGGTAGCCTTTGGTTTCTAAACCTCATGATTTTAAATGGTGACAGAAGATATTTTAATTAGTAGTTACTCCAGTGATAAAAGTAAATATCAATTATCTTGAATAGGGCATGTTTAGAGCATGACATAAGTTTCCTAGAACATTCTTATGTTTTACCACTTAATATCTTTTAAAATAGTATACTTTAGTACTTTTATGTGTATAATTTAAAATACAGTTTCTTTAATTTCTTTTAATTAATGATAAAAGAAAACCCCTAGTTCTACTTTTAAATGTTCCCACAATTTGGAAGTAATATCAATGTCTCTAATTTGAGAACTTTGAAAGTTGTAGGTCGTCATTGATTCATTTTCCCCAGCTGGTGATTTGTTAAAATAAAACTCATTCCTTCCCAGAATTAGTCATTTGAATTATTAATATCAAGCAAATAAAATTTTAGTATAGCAGGTTCCTCTACAGAGCCAGTTGGATAGGTCAGTTGGTATAGACATTAGAACTCTTTCTGGTTTCTGGTTTTAGAACTCTTTCTGCCCTCAGAAAGAAAATATCCAAGAATATACCTCCTTCCAAATGCCCCAGCCTTGTGGAAACTGTGGTAAATTTTCTCATATGCATTAAACAGTCTGCTCATGACATTGACTTTTGCGCTTAGGCCAAACCACTTTTTACATCCTTATATTTTATTCCAAATTAGGCAGTCTGTTCTCTAAAGGCAAAATAAAAGTTGGTTAGAACTATTTTTCTTCAATACATGTAATGACCACTATAAGCTGCTCAATAATCACATATTAACTGAATTGTAAATCTAATGAGGAAGCTCACCCACAATTTTTCATTGATGCTAAATTATTTCCATTGAGATTAAGGACTATGTTAAAATCCATAGCATGTCATGTTTTACAAATGACATTAGATTTCCCAAAAGTCAGTAAGTATGCAATATGAGCCTTAAAGTCTTCATTTACCATATTATATATACAATTACTGTCTGATGGTCATATTAAATTTTCTTTGGAATTATTGGTTCATGACATAGTAAATATTTTAACTCACTTATGACTAATATATTACATCATGAAGTCTCAAAAATATTTGGTCCAAATAGGGGTCAATTACTCTCTTCTACAACATTCTACAATAATAGTAATGCAAAAAGTAGGGGTTTTTTTTCCTTATTGAGTTTTCAGTTGTGTCCTATTCTTTGTGACCTCATTTGGAGTTTTTTTTGAGAAAGCTACTGGAGTAGTTATCCAGTTCCTTCTTTAGCTCATTTTACAGATGAGTAAATTGAGGCAAACAGGATTAAATGACTTTCCCAGGGTCACATAGCTAGTAAGTGCCAGATCTGAATTCACAAAGATGAGTCTTCCTAACTCCAGACTTGGAACTCTATCCAATTTGTCACCTAGCTGCCCTAAAGTAAGATTGTAACTCCTCCCCCAAAGTATTTTTACTTATCATCTTTAAGTTTTCCTCATTATAAAATGACAAATTGCTCTAAATATATCTAAATTTCTAATTAAATATTTATAGTTTTGAGACTGTATTCTCATTCAATTGAATTCTTTTCAACAAATATGTATGAAATGCTTGTTATGTTAAAAGATCTCCAAGGTTGATGTGAACTGAATGAAATATATTATAAAGATTGAAAAGACATCATCAAAGAAATGCATGTTCAAAAAAAAGGAAGATGGGCAATTTTCATGGTCAGAATGACAGATAACCAATTGATAGTCCTGGACTCCACTGGTATCCTGGAGATATCAAAAGAAACAGGAATCATGGAAGAAATGCAGCTTGAACTGAATCTTGAATAATAGAAAATATTTCAAAAGGCAGTGATGAATAGGAGTCTACATAGAGGGTGAAGGCACACAAGAAAAGTGATTGTGTTTGAAAAGGGTAGAAGATCAAGAAATGCAAAGTTTTTAAATTTTTTGGTTACTATAGTCTGCATACAGGAGAATAGATGAAATATAGTTCACAGAATAGATTGAAATCAGATTGAGAGCTCTGATGCCAAGCTAAGGAATATAAATCTTTATGCATTCATTTCTACACAAAGATGAATATTTACAAATACTGACTTGTCTGCATGAAATTGATAAAATAGAAAGAACATTATCTACAACTTGATTTCAATAAGTAATGCCACTACATTCTTATGATAGTCTTCCTCTTTCTAAGTTGAGGTCAACATATTAGACCTGGCAAGACAGTAGGACTAGGATAACTGAATTTAGAATAATATTAACTTCCCATGAGGAACCAAAACATTTTAAAAGTTTCTGGAAACTTCATTAATGAAGTCATTTCTCAATGACAGTGGATTTTTTTCCATCCTTGTTGAAAACATGGTTTTTATTCAGGAAATTTTGAATCTTGCTACCTCCTTGTTTAGTTAAAAAAAAAAGTTGAGCAGGGAATAGTTAGTCAGCTAGGGAACAAATATTTACTGAGCACCCACTTAGATCAAAACCCCAAGTTAGAGGTTGGTAGAGGAGAAACTTGCCCCTGGCTTGAAGAGTTCATATGTTGAAGGGATAGAACATACAGCACATAGTGCAAACAAGACAAAACAAATAGAAAAAAGACATAAAAATATCTAAAACAGTAACACTGAAGTCCTGCCATTCCAACAAACTTCTATTTTTTTCATACTGAAAATTTGTTTTATTAAGTTTAAACCAGGAAGTGGTGACTTCCTGGTCTGTCCCTGGAGAGGCTATTTTAGCAAAAACTTGTCTGATGCTTGGGATAATCTCTTTAAAACAGAGGTTCTTAACCTGCAGTTCATTTTTTAAAAATGTTTTGACAACTATATTTCAATTTAATTCATTTCCTTTATGACTTGTGTATTTTACTTTTTGTATTTAAAAACATTCTTCTGTGAGGGAATATATAGGCTTCACAAGACTGCAAAAGGGGACCAATAATAAAAAATAAAAAAGGAAAAGAATCCCTATTTTAAAGGCTTAAAGGTCATATGACATTATTTACTGATAAAGTACACATCACCTGCAAATCTGAATACTACAGCAAAACTCTCTAAGTATTCCTAGAACTTAAAGATTTTGAACTTTATTATTATTAATTAATTATAATTATAATTATTTATTATTAATTTATTATGATTATTATTAGGGTCTGACTTCAGACCCTAATAGGTCAATTTCTGTCATCAAGAACTATGCTTCATGAACCAATAGTCCAATGAACCAATTTATTTCTATACCTCACCCCATGCCTCTGCCTGCCAGCAACCAGGCCCTATTGTCTTGAGTTAGTCTCAATAACAGCTTCCTGCCAAAACTCTTTTCCTCCATACCCTAAACTCCCCCAAAATTAGCTGTCCTAATTTCCATCTATCCTGAGCTCATCTATCATCAGCTACCTGCCTTAACCAGTTTTGTGACCATCTTTACAAATGGAAATATAATTTTCTTTTCAATTAAATATTGATTCTGATGATGAATGACAAAGATACAATCAGTCAGTCAATAAGCATTTAATTAAGTGCCTACTATGTGTCAGGAAATAGAGATATAAAGAAATGGAGATATGAAGAAAAGCAAAAAACCAGTTCCTACTCTCAAGTTCACAGTTTAGTGGGGGAAATAATATGAAAAGAATAACAAATTATTTATATTTTATATGTATGCATATTTATTCACACACACATACACACACACATATGACAAATTGAAAATAACTAGCAATCAGAGAGCCCTTCTTGAAGAAGACAGTATTTTAGCTGTGCCTTGAAATGAATCCAGGGAAGTCAGGAGGAAAAGCTCCAACAAAAGTTTCCAAATGTTAAACTACTAGAAAGTAACCTTTAGACAGAAAGAACTAAAAGATGGTTTAATAAAGATATAAAATGTTAGGATTGGAAAAGAACTTGGGATATCATTTAATCCAACCCCCTTATTTTTATTGATATTATATTCATATTGGAAGGAACTTATAGTCAGTTCTTCCCAGTTCAATTTAATAGGCATTTAATAAAGCATACTCTATGTACTAGGCATTGTTCTAAGTATATAAAATAAGAAGTCAAAAAAGAAATTGTCCCTACCCTCAAGAAACTCACATCATACTTGAGGACTGTGACTTACACCCAGATAAGTAGAAAGTAATTTGAATCACCTCATACACATTAGATTGGTTTAAATGATAGAAAAGGCATGTGGAAAAATTGGGACTAATGCATTCCAAGAAGAGTTGTGAACTGGTCCAATCATTCTGGAGAACAATCTGGAACTATGCCCAAAGTGTTATAAAATTGTGCATACTCTTTGACCCAGCAATACTGTATCAAAAAGATAAAAGAAAACAGAAAAGAATTCATATGTGCAAAAATATCTATAACCCTTCTTTCTGAGATGGAAAAGAATTGGAAACTGATGAATCCCCATCAACTGGAAAATGGTTGAACAAGTTGTATTATATGGTTGTGATATAAGAATGATGAAGGAAATGATTTCAGAAAAACCTGTGAAGACTTATATGAACTGAGACAAAGTGAAGTGAGCAGAACCAGAATACTGTTCACAGTAGAAGTAATATTGTAACAAGACAATCTATTGTGAAAGACAGTTATTCTGAACAATATAAAGTTCTACAATGATTCTAAAGGACTCATAATAAAAATTCTTTCCATCTCCAGAAAAAGAACTGATGAACTCTGAATATAGTAGATCGAATCATAGGTTTTTCTCTTTACTTTTCTTGATTTTTTTTACAATACAGTTAATATAGAAAAGTTCTGAATGACCTCATAAGTATATTAAATATTGTATTTCTTGGCTTCTCAGTGATTGAGGCAAATTATGGAGGAAGGGAGAGAATTTGGAAGCAAAAATAAAAATTACAAAATTAAAGTAGTTTGAGGATAGTACTAATAACTGAGGAACTAGGAAAGACTTTCTATAGAAGGACTTTGAGCTGAGTTTTGAAGAAAGTTTATTTTAAGAGAAATGCATTCCAACCATGGTGTACATTCTGTGTGAAGGGCTGCAGAGGACAGGAAGTATAATTAGAATTGTAGACTGTAGGGGGCGGCTAGGTGGCATAGTGGGTAAAGCACCGGCCCTGGAGTCAGGAGTACCCGGGTTAAAATACGGTCTCAGACACTTAATAATTACCTAGCTGTGTGGCCTTGGGCAAGCCACTTAACCCCATTTGCCTTGCAAAAACCTAAAAAAAAAAAAAAGAATTGTAGATTGTAAATGCAGGTAGGAAGTCAACAAGCATTAATGAGTGCTTAGTATGAAAGCTGAAAAGGGGGAAAAGGGATAAATCTGGAAAGTCTGAAGAAGAGCCAAAAGGAAAATAAGTTTGGCTGGTGTTGAACCTTTCTCCAAATTGAGGCCCCTGGAAGGAACTCATGCATCAGAGAAAAGAATCAGTATAGCAACAAGATATTCTAAAGTGAGGAATTACTGAGGAAGACAGATGTTATAGGTTGAAGATGTCCCAGGAATAGAGGGAAATTCCAGTAAGAATGAACTGAGGTATGGTAGCAAAGTCAGGAAAGTCAGAAGCAAAGCCAGAAGGAGAAGAATAGAATTAATGGAAAATATTAAGAAATCAATTTGGAAAGGTAGGTTGCAATTAGCATGTAGTGGACTTTGAATACCAAAGTAAGGAATTTGTATTTCATTCATAGGGGACAAGGAGCCACAGAAGATTTTTGGGTAGCCAAAGTCAGACCTGAACTTTAGGAAAATATTTTGATAGCTATAGATGAAGTAGGTTGGTCTAATTACTATAGCTGGATGAATTTTAAATTTATACTATTAAGTTCATGTATTTAGTGCAGATAACCATATAAGATGCCATTTCTGACTAAATATATTTTTCAATTAAACTTTTATATTATTTTTATTGATTTATTTTACTTCTACATTGTGTTAGTTTCTGACCTCAAATTTCTTCCCTACCAGATCATGAGGAATTGAGACAAATAGGATTAAGTCACTTCTCCAGGTTCACCTAGTAGTAAGTCTCTAAGAACAGATTTGAACTTGGGGAAATAAATATTTCTGATTCCAAGGCCATTGCTCTATCCACTTTACCATCTAGCTATCCATTTATATATATCCATAATTATATATGTAAATATAATATATGTATTTAATTTTATATTATATATTATTCCGCATCCTCCCCTACAATGAAGGCTCATTTTCTCAGCTTTTCACCAGGGTCAGGATTACTAATTTTCTAAAGGAGAGATAAGAAAAAAGTATTTTTGCAGATAAAAACTGTGATAGGGACTTAAAAAAAAATCTTCAACAACCAGTAATAATTACATACTAATTGTTCTAAAGGTCCTAGATGGTCTCATAGAGTTTTTTCCAACACTTTTCCCAAGAGTTTTTTAGTTTGACTGAAGGTTTTCATAATCTATTAAATTCTTTCTGCATGTGGAATCATAACTTACTCCCTGAAAACAAAATACAGCCTAAAGAACATTGCAACATGCTTTGCATATATTAAATTCTCTGTCAAGTTCATTCATGTTGATTAATGGAGTTGTTGCCTTTTAACTGGTTCAGAATCTGCAATTCTCAATTCTACATGTTTTTATTAAAGTCTGTTTTTATAATTTGTGCTCATTCCTTGCAACTTCCATTTAATTCATATTCTACAGTTTTCAAAATTTAAACTAAACTTGTAGTTATTTTATAATCTTTAAAAAAGTTTTAAAAATGAATAAAGGAACAAACCTTATTCCTTTACTAGAAAGCTTCAGTTCCAAACTATTATTATTTTATCACTATCAATATTTTGTAACACCTGCCTCAGAGTCCCTTGGTATGGTACTCTCTCATCATTAGTGGAGATGAATGCCCTGGATGAGAGGCAGGATGGGTTGGGAAAGAATTGGACTTCTTTAGGACTCTTCAAACTTCAAATCTTCTTTGAACTTTGATTCACTTCAGGTGCTTCTGGCTTCCAGCTTGGAGGGTAAAGAAGGATGAGGTCAACCCCACTCTAGGCTGCTGAAGGAAAAGACTCTAGGAAGACATGAGTGGAGCTGGCATCCTCCTTCATGTACCTGATCTCTGGAGATCATGAGGATTTTTTCATTGGCTGACATCAAGGACTCTCTCTTGATTGAGATGAATTATCTTGCTCCTAATGGGAGAGTTCCTTCACTCTCTATACATTCTCCTATATACTACTATTCCTTCTCCTTCTTCTGTTTATTATGATTTGAAAAAAATGGATTTTCTTTGTTTTTTATTATGTGGATGTGCAATGTCTCCTTTGGAGAGGGGTGGGGAAAACAATAGGAGGACAAAGGATAGAGAAACCTATTCTGCCTCCCTTAGAGCCACATGATGAACCTTAGAGCTACTGGTGGATCTTGATAAATGAAAGACCCTTCTTCCTACAATTACTACTAATTATAGATAAATTCCATGGAGCTTTAGGGGTTTGCAAAGTGCTTTAAAATATTATTTTATTTTATCTTCATAACAACCCTGGGAGTTACTATTATTATCACCACTTTATAGATGAGGAAACTGTGGCAGACAGAGGTAAAGTGACTTGTCTAGGGTCACACAGCTAAAACATATATGAGGTGGATTTGAGTTTGGGTCTTCCTAATTCCAGACCCAACTCTTTATCCACTATGTCATTCAGGTGCCTCAGTTTATCCTTACTCATTCCCAGATCTGGATAGTGACAAATAAAATGATGGAAGAGGAAGCTGCCCAGATTTTCCTACATTTGTATTAGGGGTGGGAATAGGAAATCCATGTGATTATGTTGTTCCAGGCAACAATCTTTTATTTCTTGTTCTCCTTGGATTATGAATTTACCTCTAGATGTACAAAAATTCCACCTCAAATAACAAAGTATGATATGAGAAAGATAAAAGAAATAACTATTTGTAATAGATATCTTCCTATAAGGCTGTTGATTTCAAACAAAAATTTTGAGTCAATTAGAAATCCAAAACACAGACTGACTCTTCAAGTTATGAAACTCCAAGATTTAGGCCAATAAATTCTATATTAACTAATCAATAGAAATTATCACCAATTTTCACATATATTCAGTGTGATAATAATCCTTCCTTGATCTCATCTACTCCAGATACATAACTTACTGTCAGGCTTCCTAACTCTAAGCCTAGCATTCCCTAGGGACGATTTCAAGGTCAGCAGAAGGTCATCTGGGAGAGCAAAAGCAATGAAGGTTCTGACTGGCTGTCCTGGCTGTTGTTGTTCTTTCCCCACTCTCCTTGTCTACTAAGGTAAATTCAGTAATCTGTCTTCTTTTCTCTTCCATTTCAACTAAGGCCTCTAGATTTCCTTCCTCTACTCAGTGGTTAAAGGTCAGTAAATTTAGATTTAGAGGAAATGAGTTGAAATTCTAAAGTTGTTTTCTTTCTTTTTTTTTTTTTTGTTTTATTTTTCCATTTAGCCAGATAAGTAATCTTAGACAAATCAGTTACCTTCTGGTCCTTAGTTTCTTTATCTGTTAAAAAAAAAAAAAAAAGATAGGGGGCAGCTAGGTGGGGCAGTGGAAAGAGCACCTGCCCTGGAGTCAGGAGTACTTGAGTTCAGATATGACCTCAGACACTTAATAACTGCCTAGCTGTGTGGCCTTAGGCAAACCACTTAACCCCATTACCTTGCAAAAACCTAAAAAAAAAAAAAAAATAGGATTGGTATTAAAAAGAGAGGATTTTTTTTCCCAAAGGAAGTTTAAAATAACTTTGCTGTTTTGAGAAGCAAACCAACTTGCTCTCTTCTTCCTTTTTGTTGTTGGAGAAGCTCTATTGGCTGTCTATAAAAATGTATATCATAATCTCTCACATGGATAATTAGGCCAGACTCTTTTGAGTGATTATGGAACTCTTCCAGAAGGTTCAATATTATTCTGGTACTAAATTTAAGGAAATAAGTGCAATATCATTTGCAAACTTTTCAACTTGGACTCTGCACTTGACCATCAATCAATCAAATTCTCCACAGTTGCACTACTTCTAATTCAGATCTCTGATATATACATTTGATCCAGTCCAGCTGCTTTTCCCATTTTTGCTCTCTCTCTTTCTCTCGTGAAATTTATATATCCCTTACAGCAGGGTTTCTTAATCTTTTTTGTGTGTAATAGATCCCTCTGGCAGTTTGGTGAAGTTTATAAGATATCCTGAACTATAGGCACATCTGGGACTATAATGCTGGGGTCTAAATATGCTGGCTCCATCATACTTGATAGCAAAAACAGTCTGCTGCAATAATTTTTGCAGATCTTTTCCATCTGCACAGTGTCTTGGTTACTGACATCATAGGGTTATTTAAATGACAAATGACATAATCTATATCATAGATGTTAGTTGTTATAGCTATCATTGGAGTTTCTTAAGCTATCATAAGACCTGATACTAATACATTAAATGAAGGCTAGAAGAAGCAAACATAAAAGAATCATTCAATATATAGTATATTTCATTAGTCAGATACATGGAATGTTGTGTATAATTTGAATGCACTTTGAAAAGGATTTGGAAGGATTGGCCAGAGTCCAGAAACACATGATAAAAATATCAAAATAGGTCATTAGGAATTGTTACAATTTAGAACTAGGAGTATTTTTTCAGAGAAAGTGAATACTAATTTATTGCTGCTTCAAGTATCAAAAAGATTTTTATAAGGAGGATGAGGACCCACTCTCCTCTGCTGTAAAAGAATAAAATAGTCAGTTATTGAGCAAGTATTTATTAAGTGATTACTATGTGTCAGAAACTGTGATTATCATTAAAAATGAAAAAGTACAAACACACACATACACATGTTTGTATACACATACACACATGCACTCATAGAGCTCCTGCTCTCTAACAATATGTACTCTGGTATGGGAGACAATATGTAAATATGTAGATATTATATATAGAGATTGTAAGAAGGCAATCTGAAAAGAGAAGGCATTAGCACTAGGAGGACCATGATAACCTAGGCCTTATGTAGAATTTAAACTGAATATTGAAGAAAACCAAAGAAATCAAGAGACAAAGATGAGGAATCAAATATAAAAGATATGCTTAATTACAGAAGATTTCAATTATATAAAAGAATACCTAATGATCATTATAAATATAGTAGGATGAAGTATCAAAGGAGATTTTGCAGTCTTACCCCCTGAGATAGCCCTTAAAAACAAATATTTAAGAGAACAGAAAACCATGTATTCTAATTGACAACTACCTGTCTAAAGTTAAGCTTGACCAGATGATTTCTTAAGGTCTCTTCCAAATAAATGATTCCTTGACTTACCTCCTATTTTAAAAGTAGAAATAAGAATTATTGGAGGCCTTGATGAAACACTCAACACTATGAATATTCAGATATTTACCCTTTTAAAAATATTTAAATTAAATCTCTATCTAGGAAGCTTGTAGTGACTGAGAGAAAAACAATCATTTTCTGATATAAACAAAAGAATAGAAACAAGGTCATGAGTTCTATTCCCTAAGTCAATTTTGTACTCCCCTGGTCTCATCAATTTTTACACTATAATGACAAAATAGCTAGTTAGGTAGCTTGATGGAGAGCATCAGACAGGCATCAGGAAGACCAGAGTTCGTATCTGGTCTCAGACACTTACTATCTGAATGACTTTGGGCAAGTTACTTAACCCTGTCTACTTCAGTTTCCTTATCTGTAAAATGAGGTGGAAAAGGAATTGGCAAGGTACTCCAGTGCCAGTCAAGAAAATCCTAAAGGAAGTCACAGAGTCAGACACAACTCAAATGACTGAGTAATAATAAAATGTCAAAATAATAAAATTGTGGTAAGACTAACAGAAATTATGCAAGGAGCCTTAAAGCAATCCTAAAAGAAATAGAATATAAGATGTAACTAAGGTTTTTTCCAATTATATGTAAGAGTCATCCACATGGCATGAGTGTGTTGCAAAATATTATTAACAAAGCACTCTGCAGCTGAAATGGCATAACATTTAATTAGAGTAGCACAGAGAAGATGATGGCTCATTCATGAAGCGAGAGTGAAGTTTAATAGATGAATGCTCTTCATGTTTCATTGGTATCTATGTAATGTCAAGGGGTGAAAAAGAGCCCTAGCATATTTAGCAGCTACCCTGTGGAAGATTTGAGGAAAGTCATAGCCAAGAAGCAAATAGAATGAGATGCAAAAGGGTTAGAATCTTTACTGTTTGAGAGAGTATAACATAAATGACAACACGAATTCATTGAAGCATCTCATCAAGACCAGCTCTTTGTTTTCTTTCTTTATAAGGGTTGGGATCCATAAGAAAGGGAGTCTCTTTAATCTCTTCATGGAATATAGTATCCTGCAGTACCAGTACCAGTACCAGTACCAGTCAGAACCATTGCAACAATACCTAATGAGTCAAGGTACAAGATTAGAGGAGCTTAATTAGTGGAGAGAGAGAAGTAACAGTGGATTTCAGGAGCTGTGCTCCTGAAGAGAAGAATGAACCTAAAGAGCCCAGCTGACTAACTTTTCTAAAAAAGGATAATGCACCCAGGGGAAATAGGTTGATGGTATAATGAGAAAAATAAGGACTATAGAACTCTGCAGTGCCAAAGGTATAAGTTATCTGGGCTGTGTGTATTCTCTATGTGTGCACTTCTCTACTAATTTTCTCTCTGTGTATACCTATTCTTCCTACTGACACTAAATTTTTATGAATATAGCACAGTATTTATTACATAATAGTCACTTCTAAATCCTTATCAAATAAATTATCATAGCCAAGAATCCTGAAAATCTAAAGTCTATGGTGATATTTTAAAAGTTGTTGAAAACTAAAAAACTAAGAAGAAAATATGAATTCATTGAATAAAAATAGTACTACATGACAAGTAAAGCAAATATTTCATCCCCCTTAAAGAGTTGACATATAGCACTATACTATTTACCATACAGACAGCTCAAGTTGAGGATACATGATACTTGCTCCTTTGGAATTAAGAATTTAAAAGGCAATATAATCAAAAAATATATACATGAAAAAGGAAGAAAGATTAACTACCATAGTAATAGGATCTACCAGGAGAGCTAATATACTTAGTTGAGTAGTGAGTGAAGAGGAAAGTCACAGCTATTGTACAGCAGAAATAAACCAATATTGCCCCTAAAGTTACCAATTCAAAAAATGGAGTTAAGGTATGCTTCAAATCCAATCTTTTTTCAACCCAAGTCATATCTAGAAGTGACCAGAATTGCATATTAGAAAAGTTGTTACTGTTTTCCCAGTTCCCTACCAATATCTTTTAAATAGGTAACCATGCCTTTTCCCTTAGTAAGTAAATTTTTTTTTATTAAATAAATCTTAAGCCAAATGTGTAAGGATTTCTCAGTCCTGATGGACTGAGCAAAAACTCCAATGAGAGAGTTAAGATATCTAACTGATGATAAATGTCTTCATTTTGATTTGGATCATTTTAAAATTCTAACACTGGCAATCCTGAAATATTCACAATCATGTTTTCCTTTCTTCTCATTTTCTTAAGTGACCCTCACTTCTGTTTTCAATATTAAGTGTGAGATCTTAGAAATATGTGACAGATTAATGACCAAGGTGAAAAAACTTGTACATAAACTATGTTCTGCTAATGTAATAGCAAAAAAACCCTAACAATTTCACCCCATGAGATAGTAATTTATTGGCTATTTTTGATGAAGTATCACATTTCTTCCAATTCCACAAAGAAATTAGAATAGATTTTCCTATGACAAAGTTATTTCTATTAGATCTCATTTAAAAGTTACAATGGGTCCACAGAGAATAAATATGAGGTTCATGTTATATTAGGATTGGTTAAAGCAACTGAAGATGTGCAGCTTTGAGAAGAAAAGACGCAGGAGGAAACATGCTGCTTTCAAATATTTGAAGAGTTGATCTAGGAAGAAAGTATTAGATTTGCTCTGTTGGCATTGAGGGGAAGAAGCAATAGCAATGAGTGAAGCAAGAAGTCAATCTAGAGCATCAAAGTATCAAGCAAAACTCCTTAACAGCATGAGAGATATTGAGGGGTAGATTGGGCTGCTTTCCATGGAAATCTGCAAGTTGAGATGAATAAGTAGACACCAGCAAGAATTCCTTTTGTGTATAGATTAGACTAGATAAAGGGCTTCTTGCTCTGGGGGAGTTCTGAGGGGATCACAGATAGACTTCAAGGTCTTTCTGAACTTGAACTTTCTGAACTTGGAAGGAGAAAAAAATATCTCTACTAGAAATACAACATTTATTTCACAAGCTACATTATTCTGATAAAGGGTATACTGGTTTCATCAGATTACCAAAGGTATCCACAACAGAAAAAAAGATTAAGAATTCTTGCATTGTATGACTACTGAAGTTCCTTTCAACTCTCAAATTTCATAATTATATGTATACTCCAAGATTTTTAAGGAAATGACATTTTAAACATATTTTCCAATATCTTAATACTTTTAGTTAATAACCTTTAATCTGTGTGTGTGTCTTCTGAATATGTATTTCAGAAATCCTAGAAATAAGCAGTATTTAAGCTATTCTTAAATACATATTTAACATGAAATCTCTATCCTATGACCCTGTTGGCAATACCATAGAAATTCTGGATAGGAATTTCCTCATGTACCCTATCCTTTGTGAAACAAAGAATCTTTCAGAGAGATAGATAGATAGATAGAGAGAGAGAGAGAGAGAGAGAGAGAGAGAGAGAGAGAGAAAGAGAGAGAGAGAGAAAGACAGAGAGACAGAGAGACAGAGAGACAGAGAGACAGAGAGACAGAGAGACAGAGAGACAGAGAACAGAGACAGGGGCACAGAGAAAGACAGACCCTACAAATTAGGATCAAAGAAATTCCTCTGTTGCTTAACATTTGGAATATAAATCTCAGACAGTTGAGTCTGCAACAGGATCACACTGCTGCTACTGAAATTACTGGAAAAAAAATATATATATAGGTTCTTTCTCCTATATCTATAGATTAGGTGTATGGACATTGTCATGTCAGCATCCAGCTAGAAAGACACTGATATTTTCATAGACAATTTAATCTTAAGTAACCATTCATGTTATCTTGAGTGCACTACACCTCCACATCTGGAATGCTTCATATAATTCTACTTATATCTCAGATCTGTCTTAAGGTAGAAAGACAACTAAAATCAACAGCCTCACTTGATATTTTTCATACAAGAATCAGTTTGTGTGAGATTGTGAGGAGTAAAAAGAGAAACATGCTGAATATGAGATCAGGGTAGACATGAATTTAAATCACAGATCAAAAGCTGGGTGACCATGGTCAAATCAATTAACCTTTGAGTCTCAGCTTTCTCATCTGTAAAATGGTGATAATAATATGTTTTTTCTCACAGAGCTATTATGAGGTTTAAATAAGATAATAAATTAAAAAGTAACGGTATAACTGCCACTTAGAAGGTGACATATTATTAAGTTAGAATAAATAATCTTAGACTGAAAATTGTAGGCTTCATAATCTGGGAAAACTAAAGACTAAAAATGAATCCTTCATGATTCTAAAATAGATGTTCCTATTCTTTTTATTTTGTCATAAACCCTTTGGCAGTTGCCTTGGTTAAGCCAGACCAATGCAGCCTGTAAAATGGAAGTTTCCCACCACTGATATATGTAATATATACAAATACAATGCAATATCTTATATATTATAGTCAATATAAGATATTATACATAATACATGTATTGCATCTCATAGATAGGATGACATATGTAGCATATATACAGAATGCATAAACACCCATTAGAATGTACACTACTTGCATGTGAAGGCTGTTTTTCTTTTTGGTTATATTTTCATTCCCTGAACTTGGCACACAGTAAGCATTTAATAAATGCTTGCTGACTTGTCTTAGAAATCTTAGATTTCGATATAAACAAATGACAACAAGTTTAGAAAATAAAATATGAGAGGCAGCTAGGTGGCGTAGTGGATAAAGCACTGGCCTTGGAGTCAGGAGTACCTGGGTTCAAATCCAGTCTCAGACACTTAATAATTACCTAGCTGTGTGGCCTTGGGCAAGCCACTTAACCCCATTTGCCTTGCAAAAAAAAAAAACCCTAAAAAAGAAAGAAAAAGAAAATAAAATGTGAGAGCTGGAAGAAATTTAAGAGACCATCCAGGCTCAATCCTTTCCTTGTATAGAGGAAGGAACTTGACCATCATTATTCAAGAACTTATTCAAAGAGTCAGGACTTGAACCTTACTCTAAGACCAGGAGCCTTTCTTTTTTGACCTCATCTCTGTACTACCCCTTCAATGAAGTATTTCTTGATTCCACCTTTCCCAGGCTCTGCACTAGTACTCTCTCCATCCTTAAATTTAATCTTGGTCAAGACTCTCATTTTTCTCATCTATCAAATGTGGATAATAATGAGTACCCTTTTTAGCTGCCTGAACTATTATGGAGATCAAATGAAATAGTATGTACATTACCATTTCCTTTGTCAACTGCTAAGTGGCTCTAGGAATAGAGTCTCATTCTCAGAAAGAATTGATGTTGGCTAGAATGGATCACAGGCGACATGGCCGGAAATGTTTCTGAACTGTACCTTCATATTAGTTTTCTACATGGTGAAAGTGAGAAAGCACAAGAGAGATCATTGAGTGTCATATTAAGGTCAGATTGTATAGCTTGGCACAGAGCATGGCAAATTACAACCAAGAAACTTTAGTTGTTTAACTGTCCAGTGCCACTTTTGCCAAATGCACTCCCTGTAAAAATGTACTCTAAAAAACTGAAATAGCACTCTTAAATTTGAAAATACAGACTTGTTTTAATTCATTTTTTTAGTTGCCAGACATACAGTGTTGAAAATCAGTTCTGTGTAGCACAAAAAGAGAGACGAGAAGAAATAATTTACAGTGAATGGAAAATGTTAGGAAAGAAAGAGCTGGACAATACTATGAGTCAGTGCACAATTATCTGAAGGGATATGGAGGCCGGTCCCTTCATTAAAGTGTGGGCTGAAGCATTGCTTTATTTTCCAAGAATTTCCATGGGAGGCACTTGGAGAAGGAAATAAGAGATGGCCATACTTAACTATAGTTAGAAAAAGACCTACATTAAGAAGGATGAAATCCTGGCAAAATCTGAAGATACAGATTCCACTCTTCATTGAAATCAGTTAAGGGGATTTCTAAGACTTTTGTATAAATAACAGTACCTTTAATTCCCATAAAATTTCCTGAAAAAAGCAGAATTAGACATCTTTAAAATGTGAAGCTTTTTTAGAAAGGGAATGGGAAGGAAATAAACTTTTATATACTATTTGACTGCTAAGAATTGTGCTAAGCACTTTGATAAATATTTCATTTAATACAAAATTTCAATTTTTATGAAATTAAATTACTTTTGGAATCACACATCTATGGTTTTATATGCAATTATTTAAAATATGAGTAGTTCTAATAGGAGAGGAAATGTTCTTGAAAAGAAAATATTTTCAAGTATCGAGTTTAGAAGAAATTGTCATCCATAACTTAAAGCTAATAAATAAGAGAATAAATAGAATAAGGAAGATTGAGAATTTTCACTTTAACTGAAAGCTAAGTTAACCAATTGACCTAGCAAAAATTTGATTGTCTTTGATCTTATTTTTAAGAATCCAGAGATTCATCAAGAAATTATCTGATTTATGGAAAAGGGACAAATTTATGATCAAACAAGAAATAGAATGATTTTGATTATATTAAATGTAAAAGAGTTTGCACTAATAAAATCAATGCTGCCAAAATTAGAAGGGAAGCAGAAAGCTAGGAAACAATCTTTACAACTAGGTGTTCTGATAAAGGTCTCATTTCTAAAATATGTAGAGAACTGCATCCAATATATAAGGTTGCAAGTCATTGCCCAAATGGTAAATGATCAAAGGAAATAAATAGACAGCTTTCAAATGAAATAAAAGTTATATATAATCATATGAAAAATGTTCCAAATCTTTATTGATTAGACTAATGCAAATTAAAAACACTATAAGGTATTACCTCATATCTATCATATTGACTAAGATGACAAAAGGGGAAAATGATCAGTGTTGGAGAGTTTGTGGAAGGATTGGAATATTGATGAATTGCTGGTAGAGTTGTGAACTGATTCAACCATTCTGGAATGCAATACAGAACTATGACCAAAGACAATAAAACTGATCATTCCCTTTAACCCAGCAATTTCAATTCTAGACCTTTACCCAGAAGAAATCATAAAAAATGGAAAAAGTCCTACATGTTCTAAAATATTCACAGCAGTTCTTTTTGTAGTGGCATAAAATTAGAAATTGAGGTGATGTCCATCAATTGAGGAATGGTTAAACAAGTTATGGTACATGAATATTATGGAATATTATTGTTCTATGAGAAACCATAGATGGTCCAACTCTAGAGAAGCATGGAAGGAATTACAAGATCTGATGCTGAGTGAAGAGAGCAGAACCAAGAGAATAATATAACAAGAACATTGTGAGATGGTCCACCCTGAAGAATGCAGCTGCTTTCAACAGTTCAGAGAACTAGGACAACCCTATGAGACCAGCTATGAACAATTCTATACCCATCCAGAGGAAGAAAAACAAAAAAAATCCTTCAGATTCGGAGGAACACTCCATTCACTCTTTAAAAAAAATATCACTTTAAAAAAATTATCTCATGTATTTCTTTCCCTTAATCCTATTTCCTCATAGTGAAAATGGATAACCTGTAAACATGCTTAATACAAATGTGTAAATACAATATTAACCTGACAAATTCAGGTCTCAAGTGACTGCCCAAAGATCTCATAATAAGCAACGCTTCTGTTAAACATGAAGGGCCTGGGTATATTTCCATATATTTTTTTTTACTTTTCTGATTGTCAAATCATAATTGGGCACTTCTATGGTGTCTTACAAAATTTAAATATGCTAGTATACTATACTATGCTAAAAATATTCCAATACTATACATTTTTTTCTCCCTGATATAAAAACAAGGAATGGTTTCTTCTCTCTCTCCCCGCTGGTTGTTTCAGAAAGCAGTTCCTGGTCAGTTGAATAATACCATCTGGATACCCAAAAAGAAATACAGAATGATAAGAGAGGGAATGGATTGCTTATCCTCACCACAATATGAATCCCTTAAATATGAAATATTGATATGGCCAGCACTGCCATTGGCAACACACATATTATAGAAGTAAACAACCAGGAGACAACATAAAATTTGGAGGAGAAATCCACTTATCAGATGCAAGGGAAATCAGTTCCTCTAGTTCTAGAAGACCTCCTGTTTGTAATCCCTGGGTCTGGGAACTATAGTACAAAGGAAGGTTTCAGAAACTGGAAGTACTCAAACTTGGAGACATTATTTTTGAATTGTAAATGCAATGTTAAAACTGAAATATCTGGTTCCATCTGCTGGAAGTTGAAGAGAATAACACTGAAGTGAGGTGGCAAAGGAAGCCCTGCCTATCACCACCATCATTAGGGAGTTAAAGGAAGTTTTGGGAATCAGGAACAGTATTGAAGCCAGACCTGACCTGATGGCATCCACTGGGAATAACTGGAGGGGAGAGTTACTGGAAAGGAGTCCTACTGAACAAATTTATAAAACAGAGATGTCAAATACTTGGCTAGCCCATAATATTCCTGATTGTCACCCCAGAACAAGATTAAAATGTAATTGGGAAATATTTAATAAAATAAATAAAAATGCAACACAGATCATGTTTTCTAAGGCAATATGCAGTCCACAGGGATCCTTATTTTTTTATTCATTTTTATTTGAGTTTGACACCTGACAGAGGAATTATGTGGAGGGAAGTATCAATATAATGATCAAATGCTCACTCCTAGTAAAATTAAATCATACCAAGGGTAGTAACATAAAGTACTAAGCCTTTTAGGCCTATAGATGAATATTAGTCATTAGTGGGAATTTTTATTTCTATGGACTATATTCTTATATTTTTTTAACCCCTCAATAAACTTGATATTCCCTTAAGCTTTGTGAGGCTATGTGCTTGTAAGGGGCATTTTTAAGCAATGCTCTAAATAGTGGGACTTCCCAAAATATATCAAGTAACTTAATTTCTTCCCAGATCTTTCAGTCAAGGAGAATAAGCCAAAGAATTGAAGTATAGTCATTTAAAACTATACCTAAGCCTTTCAGTTATCTCTGACAACCACTTATGAGAAATATACCATTTATTTGAGCTACATTAGGTTACTGTTATTTACATTGATCAACATATAGTGCTTTCCTTTATAAGATTTTTACTCAAAATTTTAGATGATCTGGGGCATTGTACATGGTTTAGTTTATAGTTTGGTTGAAAATCAGTTAATCTTTATTAACATTTATTAAGAATCTTCTGTGTTCCAGAAATGATGTTAACACTAAAAGAGTGAAAGACAGTCCCAGTTCTCAAGGAGCTCACAATTTAATGAGGGAAACACATAGATAATTATGTACAAAAAAAAAGTTATATTCAGAACAAATTAGAAATAACCAACAAATGGAAAGGCCTAGAAAGAAAAAGATTTGGGAAAAGCTTTCACTAGGAGTTGGTATTTTAATTGAGACTTAAAGAAAATCAAGGAAGCAAGGAAACAGTTAAGTAGGAAAAACTTAATGTACAAAAGAAAACCATTGAGAATGTGAGAGTGAGAGTAGTGTTTGACATTGTGAGGTGGGAATAGTGTTTCATTCAAGAAAAAGCAAGGAGGTTGTCTTGTACAAGAAAAATCAAGAAGGTCAGTGTCACTTAATCAAAGTGCATAGAGGAGTATAATGTGAAAGAAAACTGGTAAAGAGAGGAAGGGTAGTTATGAAGGATTTTGAATGCCAATGGGATGGGGTGGTTAGATGGTGCAGTGGATAGAGCACCAGCCCTGGAGTCAGGAGTATCTGAGTTCAAATCCGACCTCAGTCACTTAATTACCTAGCTGTGTGGTCTTGGGCAAGTCACTTAACCCCATTACCTTGCAAAAAACTAAAATAAAAAAGAGGTAATGGGGAGCCATTTAAGTTTATGGAGTAAGAGGAGTGGTGATATGGTCAAAACTATACTTTAGGAAGAGACTTGGGACAGGCAAACTGACCAAGAGGTTTTTGCAGGCATCTAAGCATGAGGGAATGAGGACCCACTCTAGAGTAGTAATAGAGTCAAAGGAAAGAATGAAAGTAAATACAAGAGATGTCACTAAAGTAAATTCAACAGGACTTTGCAATAAATTGTATATTAGTGAATGAGAGAATGAGAAGTGAAGTATGGTAACTAGGTTGCAAGCCTGAGGGACCAGGAAGACATAGATAGCCTAAACAGCAATAGGGAAGTTAGGAAGGGAAAAGAGTTTGGGGAGAAAGAATGATTTCAGTTTCAAAAATTTTGAGTTTCGATGTCTAATAGGTAGTTGGAAATGTTAGACAAGAGAATGTTAGACAAGAAGAAAGGTTACCACAGACAAATTGATTTAAAAATCAATTGCATAGAGATTATTGTTGAACCCATGGAATCTGATGAAATTATCAGGTGAAACAGTATAGAGAAATAAAATACACAGGACAGAGCCCTATGGGACACCACAGTTAGTGGACATAACCAGGATGTAGACCCAGTGGAAGACTAAGAAGGGGAGATTAGATAATTAGGAGAACCAGCAGAGTAGTGTCATAAAAGAAGAAAGTATAAATGAGAAGAGAGTGACTGACAATGTCAAAGACTGCAGAAAGATCAATGATGAAGGCTTTATAAAGGTCATTAGATTTGGCAATTAAGAGATCCTTAGCAACTCTGAAAAGAGCAATTTTAGGTTGAACAATGAAGTCAGAAGTCAGAAAGTAGCAAATTAAGAAAACCAGGGAAAAGTGAGGAAGTGGAGATTCAAGAAGTTTAGGTATGAACAGTAGGAGAGATTAGGAATAATACTAAGGAGGGATCGATGGATCAGGTAAGGAAGTTCTGCAATATGGATGTGTTTGTTGGCAGTGGGGAAGGGCCAGTAGAGAGGAAGAGATTGAAGATAAGTGAGACAGTTAAGGAGAAAATGAGATGGGATAGAATAAAATCACTTGTGCAAATAGACAGGTGAACCTTAGCAAGAAAGAGGGCAACCTCTTCATATGAGATGGGTGAGGGAGATGATGGTGTTGAAGGAGAAAATGTTTTTTAGCCTCTCCTATAATATTAAGAAATCTTATTGGTGCTTGCTGATATTTTCTGGGGGCCTCTGACTCCCTCTTCATTGTTCAATTTGACCCTTTTCTCAAATGCAAATTCACCAAGATAACAGAAACAACCTCAGTCCATTCCCCTACCCCTTCTCCACCTACTTGGCTCTTAGTCTTTCTAGGTGGATAGCTGACTCCAGTCAGGAAGGTGGATCACTCCTTGACCCCTCCCCTTGACTCCTCCCTGCACAGGAGGTGCCCTAGACTCCCCATAAAAGCTTGACCAACATCCTCCTCCATGCTACATCCAGGTGGGTCTAAGCCCAGTCATGTCTCCTGGCTGTTTTCCTTCCCTTTCTTCTTTCCCCTTTCTTAATGTCTTTGCTATTAGCTTTTTGTAAACTTTTAATTATTTTTGAACTCCTTTTAGTAACCTGTGAACTTTTATGCAACGTGTGAATGAAAATCTAAGCCTTTCTTACCTCTGGGGTCAAATAGTCACTCTGGAAATTTTTCACTTAGGATGAAGGATCTTTAAGCCTCATCTTTCCCTGAGGGCATTTTCCCCATCATCAATAGCAAGAGGCATCTTAGTGATATTATATAAGGAAACTGAAGGATCTGCTATCAAATGCACTCAATTTTTTTTTGGTAAATTATGAGGAAAGATTCTCAGCTAATAGGCTGAGGTTGGGTTATCTATGGGAAGTTTAAGAGTGGATAAAAAATATGTGGTAAGGATAATAAGCTAATTAGCGAGGGTATAAAAAAAATGACAATGAGAGTCCAAAAGTGTTTGTACTGGAGCCAATCAGCACGGTTTCGTTATTTTCTCTACCTTCATTTAGTAACTTGTGCATAAAAGTAAAAGCAGTGATTGATGTAAGTGATGACTTGGCAAAAAGAATTCTGGATTAGGAATCAGAAGATTTTTCAAGTCTTTCTTTCACTATAGAGTTATGTGACAATTGTCAAATAACCTCTCTAGGCCTCATTTTCCTCATCTGTAAAATGATGTAATTTGACTGATTACTAAAGTAATTTCCACTTAAATCTTTTATAATTTTTTTAATTCAAAAGGCAAAGAAGACAATGATTATGATTCAAATCCATGTTAAGCCAATTTAACTTTCAACTATAAAATATTTGCTGACAATTCTCATGAGTTTGACCTTAAAAATTAAATTAAACCTGTGTTTAATTAAATTAAATATGAGTTTATTGTAATAAGGGGTAAATCAAGCCTCCAGAGTTTGTTCTCAAGAAAAAGCAAAAGCAAATTAGGTTAACATACATATTCATCAATATTTTTCTTGGCTTGCGAATATACATGTGTTGGGGGGGGCAGCTAGAAAACCAGACCCCCAAAATGAAGTTTTGGATAAAGATTCTTATTTCAGAAAGCAGAATCTGAAAAAACTGCCTCTGCAGTTCATCAAGGGAGTGGCTCAACTCAGGACTAAGCTGGATATCAGACAAATCTGCCAGAAAGAATGACTCTTTCCAACCCAGGATCTTTGTGCCATATCAATTATGCAGACTTCCACAAGGCTTCCGCCTTGAGGCTATCCTTGCTCACATTGCTTGGCAAATAGTAGAGATCTAATAAACACTTATTGAATTAAGTTGAAATTGTTCCTGTTCTTTTAATTGCTTAGAGCTTTGTAGAGTGCTATGTAGCCACTTTGTGACTAAGTGACTTAAATTATTACAAACAAGTATATATTTCTATTTTTATATAGGCATATATTATATATATCAGTTTATTTTTGTCTTCTGTTTATTAGGTTTCTGAGAGAGGTTTGTACAATATCTTTTTTCTCACTGGGGGATAGAGTGCTGAATCTGGAACCAGGTCCTGAGTTCAGATCCAGCCTCAGACACTTACTGCCTGTGTGACCCTAGGCAAATCACTTAACCTTGCTTCTTCATCTATTCTCAATTCTTCATCTGTAAAATGAGCTGGAGAAGGATATAATATTCTTGAACCTTTACCAAGAAAAACCCAAATGGGGTCACAAAGAGTCAGATACAGTTGAAAGGAATGAACAACTTTATAGCAGTATTAGACATAATAACTGGTCTTTATAAATTACTTTAAAGTTAGAATACATTAGAATTCATTAAATATATTATTTCTTTGAGATATTATAATAAACTATAAAATAGATATACATAAATTATAACCATTTTAAAGATGAGAATATGACTGAGGGAGTTTAAATGACCTGTGTATGGACACACAACAATTTGATATTCAATCTTCCTGTCTGGCATTCTATTTAACTACTATGGCTTGTTGCATTTGGCAAGACATTCAATTAACATGGCTCCATGAGGAAAACAGTTAGCAATAGAGGTAACTTTTTGTCAGAGATGAAACAAAGGATGGGGTTATCATTTAGGAATATCAAATCTATCGGCTTTAAACCCCACCCAGAAACTTCTAGGGGGAAAAAAGTCTCTATTTGAACAGTCTATCAACTAGTCCATTCAGGAACACTGACCAATAACAAAAGAAGCATTATTATTCATAGAATGGAAGGGATTCTATGACTAACCAACCAAGAGCTATTAAGTAATCATTCCTTACAATCACTGCTTCCACCCTGGAGCAAAATATATTGCTATAATGAGTTGAGTTTTGTTTGTTTTTTGGTAAAACCCAGTATGCCCAGGTTCCTGATTACCCTAAGCTGCTTTTTGATAAGTTTGTTCTAAATATGGATTTTTTTTTCTGCAATTTAACTTCTTTCATATTCTCCCAAGACTCTGAGTAGATAAACTCTTGGCTCTCCATACATCTGCTTAGAATTAAACCCAGGGAATAAACTCAGGTTAAGATGTAGAATGAATCTCAGAGGTCATTTAGACCTTCAGTCTTCATCTTCAGAGTCAGACCTTCAGTCTAGACTCTTCACTTTACACATAAGAAAACTGAAGCATATAAAAGTAAAGAGGCAACATAGCTAGAAAATAGAGTCAGAATTCAAACCTCTAGTACTCTGCCTACAAAACCAATATTCTTCCCTCAACACTTAATTGGTTCCTGCAAAGTTGTATGTAAAATAAATTTTTGCGATGTCTTTGAGACAGTATTCTCATTTATGTACATTTTACTTCATTAAAAAAACCTGATGTCAAAGGAGAAGGTCTGACATCAGTAAGGTTCCTCTGGTTGATTAAAAGAAGCCATTATGAAGTCATAGACAAAGACTTTGCTTACAACTCCTAATCTCAGAAAATTGACATATCAACCAATAAATATTTATTAAGCTCCTACTTACTTTGTGTCAGAAACTATGCTAGGTCCTGGGGATACAAGTATAAAGAATGAAATAACCCTTATTCTCAAGATGTGGGAAAGATAAGTTCACATGTAAATATATATATATATATATATATATATATATATATATATATATATATATATATATATATATGCATATATATATATACACAATAGTATATATAATATATAATATATAAAATGAATAAATGCAAATATGCACAAAATAGTAAACTACAAGGTAGTTAGGAAAGAAAGGTTGTACTAATTGGGGAGAATGAGGAAAGACTTTGTACAGAAGATTGTGCTTGTGGTGCATCCTGAAAGAAAAGAGGGATTCCCTGAAGTTGAGTTAAGCAAGAAGTGCTCAGAGTAAAAAAATATATTTTGCTTTTACAAGAATTAGAGAATGTCCTGAAAAAAGAAATCTAGTTTGTTTGTATCTCAAATCATGGAAGGGGAAATGATAATAAGACTTCAAAGATAAGTTGGAGATAGATGGTATAAAGCTTTAAAAACTAGATATAAGAGTTTCTATTTTATCTTAGAGGCAATTTTTAAAGTATTTTTTAAAAATGGGCAGTTTGATATGCTATTTTCAGTACCTTATAAACTATCATGTAATGACAAATTAATAGAATTATCAATTTATAATATTAATTTTGGTAAAAGTAAAAATCTCATTAGGTTTTGACTATAAAATAAAAATCAACTAATTTTGAAATCCCAAGATTCATTTTAGCAAAACCAAATTAAGATATTTACTTTTGTCAGTAATTATCAGCTTTACACCTACACATTTTCCTCTAAATCTTTCAAAGTAATACAATTGCCTATCATGAAATATCAAATTCAATCAAGAAAATTAAAAAGTTGTTCCTTTGACAATCACTGAATCAGAACTACTGCCTTTAAAAATATACCTTAGAAGATGATGGAATAGTGGATAGAGCATTAGGCATAGAATCAAAAAGACTCATCTTCCCAAGTTCAAATTCAGGTACAGACACTTACTGGCTGTGTTATGCTGAGGAAGTCACATTCAAAGTATAAGTTTTTCAAAACTATATTTTGGGTCAAAGGTTGATTTCTTAGCTATAGTGAAGAATGGAATGTTATCTTTAATGATTTATAAAGGAATGCTTATCCTGCCCTTCTTTATACTTTAATCCAGGAAAGAGTGTCTACTCTCTTAGACAAGAAAGAATTGAATAAAGGATGATATTATTTGGTGAGATTTTTGTGCAACCTAATAGAACGGCCTCCAAGGAGGTTTGATGTTTTGTGGTCATTTTATATAGATGGCCTTCACCTATAGATTTCATGATAGATCTTAGATTGTAAAGTTCATGTTTAACTTGAAGTTCTATTACAATTTTTCAACCCTAATATTTTAAGGTTTACAGATTTTGTGCTGTGAAATCAGATTAGACAATCCATTTGAAAAGGAATAGATTGGGGGGTGGAGCCAAGATGGTGGCAGGATCACAGCATTTCTTAGGAGATCTGTCTGAAATATTTCAAAAACATTAAAATAATGACTATAACTAAATTTTTGAGGGACAGAACCCACAGAAAGATCCAGTGAGGCAATGCTCCAGCCCAAAGTAACCTGGAAAATAATGGGAAGACTCTGTTCCACTGGGTTGGAGGGGGTGGCAGCACCAGAACAAGGAGCTTCAGCCTTCCAGGAATAGCCCCAGGGCATCTGTGTTCCTGGAAGCCCTGGCTCCTGGCAGCATAAGCAGTTTCCTGACCAGCTGTCCCAGGGAGCACAAAGAACAACTTGGAAGACCATCAGGGAGACCTCTGCCAGAGAGAGCATGAAATCCAGGCCAGTGTAGCCCTCCTCAGTGCAGCCTAGCCCTCAGCAAAACCCAGATCCCAGGAAACGGAAGCAGACCTATGGACCCACCCAGCAGGAGCCTCCTGACAGATACACCCTAAGTGCTCAGCCCACGGAAGGTAAGGGAGTGAAGGGAGACAGGTGAGATCTGTCCACTGACCCTGGGACAGGACTTTGCGACTTTGACCACATTCACACCCCAGTCACAGTCTGTGGCGCCCATAGAGCAGGGACCTTCTTCACAGTCCTGGGGCAGAGGGGTGAGCCTGTGGTCATTCAACTAACCAGGAGAGCAGTCAGAGCCTCCCATAAGACCTTGAAGGAACTAAAAACTCAGGAAGAATCCCCAAACCAGGCACAGGCTGGGGGAATGAGTAAACAGAAAAAAAAAAAGAACCTAACCATAGACAATTACTTCCGTCCCATGGAGGACCAAAACACAGACTCTGAAGATGAGAAAGTCCAAGCTTCTGCTTCTGAAAACTCTGAGAAATATAGAAGATGGGCTCAGGCTATGATAAAACTCAAAAAAGATTTTGAAAATCAAATAAGGGAGATAGAAGAAAAATTGGGAAGAGAAATGCGAGAGATGCAGGAAAAACATGAAAAGAAAGTCAGCAGCTTTAGTCAAGGAGATCCAGAAAAATGCTGAAGAAAATAACATAGTAAAAACCAGTTTAGGTCAAATGGATAAAGCAGTTTAAAAAGTTAAAGAGGAGAAGAATGCTTGAAAAAAGCAGAATTGAGAAGATGGAAAAGGAGATATGCAAGCTCTCTGAGGAAAACAAATCCTTCAAATATAGAATAGAGCTAAAGGAAGCTGATGATTTTGTGAGAAATCAAGACACAATAATTCAACACCAAAAGAATGAAAAACTAGAAGAAAATGTGAATTATCTCATTGAAAAAACAACTGATCTGGAAAACAGATCCAGAAGAGACAATTTAAAAATTATTGGGCTACCTGAAAGTCATGATCAGGAAAAGAGCCTTGACCTCATTTTTAAAGCATTTCTACAGTAAAATTTCCCTGATATCCTAGAAGCAGAGAGTAATATAGAAATTTAAAGGAGCTACTGATCTGCTCTGGAAAGAGATTTTAAAAGAACCCAAAACAAACCCAGGAATATTATAGCCAAGTTCCAGAACTCCCAAGTCAAAGAGAAAATATTACAAGCAGCAAAAACACAATTCAAATATCATGGAGCTGCAGTCAGGATCATTCAGGACTTAGCAGCAACTACATTAACAGCTTGTAGGGCTTGGAATATAATATTCTGGAAGGCAAAAGAGCTTGAAATGCAACCGAGAATCAACTACCCAGTAAAACTGAGCATCCTCTTCCAGGGGGAAAAGATAGACTTTCAATGAAACAGGAGAATTTCAAATGTTCCTGTTGAAATGATCAGAGCTGAACAGAAAGTTTGACCTTCAAGTACAGGGCTCAGGTGATGCATAGAGAGGGTGGATGAGAAGAATAAATTATGAGGGACTTAATGATGATTAACTGCATATATTCCTGCACAGAAAAATGATACTGATAATACTCATATGAATCTGCTCATTTAATAGATCAGGTAGAAGGAACTTTTATAGATGAAGCACAGGAGAGAGCTGAATTTGAAGATATAATATATTCTAAAAATGGAGTCAATGGCTAAAAGGGAAATGTACTGGAAGTAAGAGAAAGGAGAGGTGGAATAGGCTAAGATATTTCACATAAAAGATTTTTTTTTGCAATGATATGGAAGGGGGGAAGGTGAGGAAGGGGATGAGGGAATCTTTACTCTCATCAGAAATGGCTCAGAGAGGAAACAGCATACACAATCAATAGGGTATAGACATCTAGAGTAAAAAGGAGAAAGGGGGGACAAGGGGAAGGGGTTGGATGTGGGTGATAAAGGAGAGGGTAGATCAAAGGACAGAATAGTCAGATATAACACATTTTCTTTTTTACTTTTTGCAAGGTTCTGGGATTGGGTGGCCTGTCCAGAAGCATGGAGTCAGGTGATTGCTGGGTCTCTGGGGTGGTATGTAGGCTTGGGGCCTCTTAGCCCTGGGGCCAGCCACTCAGCTACCCTATAGCACATTTCAGAAGAGGGACAGAGTGAAAGGAGAGAGAAAATATAATATATGGATGTGGGAAGGAATGGATGGAGGGCATTACAATCAGCAAAAGCAACTGTGGAAAAATATGGAAGTATCTTTTGCGATGGACTTATGATAAAGAAAGTCATCCACCTGAGACAGAGCTGATGGTAGCAGAACACAGACTGAAACACATTTTTTTTCTCATTCTTTTACTTTATTCTCATAAGGTTCTATATTTTTGTAGGGGAGGGGGTATTATATTTACTCTTAAACAAGAATATTTTAGTAATATATAAATAAAGTCATATTAACCAAAAAGAAAAAGAAAAAGGAACAAAGAGGTATAGGAATTCAGGGAAGCATCGAAGGATTTGCATGAACTGATGCTGAGAAAGATGAGCAGAACCAGAAAAACATTGTATTAACCCTAACAGCAACAGGGGAGTGATCATCATCCTTAATAGACTTGCTCATTCCATCAGTGCAACAAGCAGGGACAATTTTGGGCTATCTGCAATGGAGAATACCATCTGTATCCAGACAAAGAATTGTGAAATTTGAAAAAAGACCAAAGACTTTTACCTTCAATTTAGAAAAAAAAAGTTATCTTATTATATAATTTTGCTATCTCTTATACTTTATTTTTCTTTATTAATTATATGATTTCTCTCTCATCACATTCAACTTAGATCAATGTATACCATGGAGACAATGTAAAGACTAACAGACTGCATTCTGTGTGGGGTGTGGGGGGAGGGAAGCAAGAATGGGGTAAATCTGTAAAAATCAAAATAAATAAAATCTTTCAATAGGGAAAAAAAAACAATGAAACAATGGTAATCGATATCCATCTCAAGAGTGGAGGACCTCTACTGAATTTAGCAAGATTTTAACAGTCTTTAAGATTACCAATTTTGTTTCTGCTATATTCATAATTCTCTATATCTAGTCAATTTACATCTCTCAAGAGCAGGAAACCTCCACCCATTTTACAAGATTTAACAGACAGATTTTGTTTCTGCTACATTCATAGTTCTTTACATCTTTTCCCTGCATCAACTCAAATACTTGAAAAAAAAAGGTGATTTCCTCCCATTTTGTCTTGAATGAGAAGAGGGGTCCTTATTAAGTTTTGACCTTAAAAATACTAATTAATATGTAAAACTCTCAAAGTTTATCCTTTTATCCATATTAACCTTTGACTATAAGAAAGAGCATAACAGAATTAAGTTAACATATACATTTATTAGTATTTTTCCAAGTTCTCTGATTATGCAGACATGGATGGGGGGGGGGGGTTTACACAAAGCTTATCTAGGATGTTGGCAAATCCAGTGACCTTTTGATAGAATGGAAGTAGTTATTGAAGTCAACAAATGCAACTTTAATCATTCCTTAGTTACCACACACACACACACACACACACACACACACACACACACACAGACACACACCGCATAATCACTCATAAGCTTGTATTCACCCAGTTTTGTGGTGAGAGACATGATTCAGTTGTCTGAGAGAATACTGACCACCACACCTGCTAGCCTTAAAGGACTTAGTTAAGCTTTGTTGTGATGAGGTGGCTGAAATTTAGTGAAAGACTTTGACCTTTGGTAAGGACACAGTAAATCCCTGCCCCCAAGACACAAGGCAAGTGCCCTATCAACAAGACAATAAATCCTTATCCTAACCCCAAAAGATCTACAAGTCCCTGATTACCTCATCTTTGTCCTCTGAGTTACTGCTCCTCATCTGCTTGTCTGATTACCTCACCTTTCAAACCACTTTAAAAGCTTACCCTCTCCTTTGAGTTCCTGTCCCCCCTTTAGGAGACCAGTCTTGATTCCCCAAAATAAAGGCCCTTTCCTTGACTTGTAAAAAGTCAGTCTGCATTCTTTCAAGAAATGACCTAACCTCCTAAATCTCAACAGTTGCAGACACTTCAGAGACACATCAAGAGAGGCTTCTGAATGGTTCAAACTTTTGAATAGAAGATTCAGAGCTCTTGGACCCATTGATCTTTGGGATTCCAGTTTATCATTCCAGTCTCTCTTTCTTTCTTATTCTCTCCCTTCCTCCCTTCCCCCACTCTTTCTCCTCTCAGTCACCTCTCTGGATTATTTTCAAAGTATCTCTCTAAAGTATCTGTAACAAAACTGAACTAAGTCCCCTGTAGCAAATATGAAACAATTCTGCTGTATTTCAAACAGTCATGAAACACATCTCTCTTGATTTTCCCAAAAGCACAGGAGTTTCCCTTTATTAAATTGCCTTAAACTTTTGGGGAAAAATAGAGTTACACTCTTAATAAAGGTTTCTATTTTTTCAATTTGATTTACTGTATTCAGAATAGCTCCTTTAATTCATGTTTGTCTTTTATTCATACTTTCATTATGACATTTATTCCTTATTTTATATTATTATATAATAGGTTATATACATTATAGTAAATATATTTATTTCTCATCTTAGTCCTTGAAAACAAAGATTTAGAAATAGAAGGGGCTCCAGAGGTTGTTTACTTCATCCTCTTCAATTTACAAATTGAGAAAATGAGTGCCAAAATAATATCACAAATTCCTCAAGCTCTTATAAGTAACAAACATCTGAAGAAATTCAAACCGAAATCCTATAACTATGGAGCTCTATGATATGAAAGTTGGAACCTTCTCTTATTCTTCAATAATAGATCAGAATACTCAGATAAGTGCCTTGCTCAATTTCAAACAACCAATATGTATCAGATATAGAACTTGAATCCAAATATTTATGACTCAAGCTGGTTCTTTATCTACTCTGCCAGGCTGACTGAAGTCTGAGTGACCTGATTCAAGATGTTTTTCTCAGACTAGAATGTTCCAGGATAAGCATATTTTCCAGAAGCTAGCATCCCTTGAGAATGTCTCTTTGTCTACCTCCATTATAGTTTGAATTTCTAGGACTATTACACATGAACTCATTTCTCATTTAGAAACTTCTCAAAAATCCTTTTCAATTATATTTCATGCTCAGTCAACATGGTCAGAAGATAAAAAGTTGATCTGAAAAGTTCAATTACTGTTCCCACTGTAATTCACCAACTACTTGAGCTGAAAAACTGCCAGTGAGATAACATTAACTGCCTCAGAACTGTGCATGCCTCTTTTTCAATATCTCATTAGATTATAAGCTCTTTTAGGTAGGGACTTTCTTTTTTGTATTTGTATCCCTGGTGCTTAACAAAATTAATTTTTTCCATGGAATTTAATTTTATTAATAATATACAACCATAGCAGATACCCTAGAAGGCATTTGGAGTGATAAGCGATGTCTCAAGGATTCACTATTAGGTTGTAACCCTACAGAGCCTCTATCCCCTGGTCTCTCATTGTGGGAATGTGACTAGTCTTTCTAGAATAGGAAACGTACATGGTGCCAAGGCCAGGATCCTTGCTGTTTCAGTTTTAATTAATTATTACAATATGTCTTTGCTTGCCCTTTGGACAGGCAACCCCCTACATACATGTCTTCAGAACAGAACTCATCATATTTACCTTTTTAGGTCTTCAAATTATCCTTTAAATCCAACTTGGTGGAGCCAAGATGGTGGCACAAAGCTAACAAGCCCTCGGAGCCTTTTTCTACCAAAGATACATGAAGCCTCTACTCTGACACTCACACTATAGATCTCACCAAGAAAAAGAGAAGATTGAAAGAAGTTTTCAACTGCAGACATCATGGAGGATCTTCATTGAAGGTCCATCTCTTGGGGGTAAAGGGGAAGAAAAGTCCAAGAGGCAGGTGGGGAGGGTGAGCCAGCAAGAGGTTTTTAGCCACAGTGAAATCCAAATCCTGACAGCTTAATAATAGCAAGTCAGCAGGGAGGATCCCACTCCCCCGCCAAACAAAGTCTGAACCCTGAAAACACCAGGGTAAAAGACAGGACTAAGTTGGGAACAATTCTCTGTTAAGTCAGAACCTAGACATAAGGGGGGGGGGGGGCAGAACCTTTCCAAAGGCAAGGCCTAGACTGTATAGTCAACATTTTAGCCAATAACAAGTCAGGGATCAGACCCCAACCCCAGGAAAATAAAAGCTTGGTTCCATACTCCCCATGCCCCAGAGCAGAACTACAATGACAAAGATGAGCAAAAAAAAAGCTAAAGGAGCACTCAGTAGAGAAAAATACTTCACAGATAAAGATGACAGCAATACCATGTCTGAAGAAGAAAGCTATGAAACATCACTCAGAGAAGTATCAAAACAGTCTATAAATTAAACTCAAATACAAAAGCTCATTGAAGAGATTAAAATAGAACTTAAAAACCAAATGAGTGAAATATTCCCAATAAAACCATTTCAGGGTTAATATTCCTATTCTCAGGGTTAAAAAATATTAAAGAAAGAACAAACTATTCTTCTTAAATTATTTCTAGAAGAAAATCCCTTGTATTCCAAACAGGTGGCTCACTCTCCTAACTTTTGATAAGGCTACTTTTACTGGCCACTAGGAGGATAATAGACTTTTTCCCATGAGAAAAATCTTGTATTCCAAAGAAGTTCATAAGCTTCCTGTTGTTTGATGATAAGTAGATTGTTCCTAGCATTCCAAGACAAGTTACATTACTTCAGTAAGATAGTTTTAATGCTGATGATTATTCTTACCATCTGAATGTTGAGGTAATACTTTATGAAAATGTTTCATTCTTTTCTTTGTTGCTGGAGTCGATTTTCACCAGTAGAATGTAACTCTGAAGACTAACCAATGAGTTGACAGAGAGGGAAGATAGGGAGGAGGAAGGGGATTGCATTAGATCATATAATCTTGCTTGACTCAATTCAGGGCAGCTCCTTCACTACCTTTGTGAGACTTGGACTATGCCCTTTTCTCAAGAAAAGCCAAAATAAACTTTTTTTTTTTTGCTCAGAAGAGTATATTTTTTAAGTTGATTTTTATCCCACACACAAAGAAGAGAGGAAGAAGAAAACTGGAAAAAGATATGAAAGTCATGCAGGAAAATTGTGAAAAGTTGACCAGAGAATTCAACACCTTTAAAAAAGGAAACACAAAAGGTAATTGAAGGAAATAAAATTCTAAAATCTAGAATTGAACAGTTAGAAACCAATGAATCTACAAGACTACAAGATTCCATCAAACAAAATTAAAAAGGCTGAAAAAATTTGAAGAAAATATAAAGTACCTTCTAGGGAAAAATGAATGACCCAGAAAACAGATCTAGGAAAGACAATCTATGAATCATTGGACTACTAGAAAGCCTGGACCAGCAGAAGAATCTGGAAAACATCATGCAGGAAAGCATAAGGAAAAACTGCCCCAATCTACTAGAACAAGATAACAATATAACAATTGAAAGAATCTGCAGAACCCCACTAGAAAGTGACCCTGGATAAAAACTTCAAAGGTATAATAGAGAGAATATTGCAAACAACAAAAAGAAAACAATTCAAATAAAAAGGGAACACAATAAGACTAACACAGGATTTATCAGCCACAACAATGAAGTACAGAAGAACTGGAATAACATATTTCGGAGAAATAAGGACCTGGGATTACAACCTAGAATGGGATTACAACCTTGCAAAATCCAGCATATATTGTCAGGGGAAAAGATGGATGTTCAATGAAATACAGGACTTCCAGAATTTCCTTACACAAAGACCAGAACTGAACAGAGAATTCAATTGCCAAATATACAACTGAAGAGTTACATTAAAAAGGGGACTGAAAAAACAAAACTGTTTTAAACAAATGTTGGCCCCTAAAGGGGAAGATATAACAATTTTAACTCATTAGAACTTTACTTCCCTAAGGATAATTAGAGCGTAGTATATAATTGAAGAGAATGAACCTAAGGGATATAGGTTTAACTGGGTCTTGTCTCTCAACTGAGGAGGTCCAAGATCACATCACAATGTTTGAGATTAAAAAGCCCTGAAAAAAAAAAAGCAGGAATGTAAACTTTAATTTAAGTATCTCATTACACTCTGACTAGCTTTAATCATAAGATGCTAAGCACCTTGTATAATGAGGATATCCTAAACTGTGAGGACCTGAGACAATGTCTCTACTACCTACAATAATTTATAAAGTTCTCAGCGAGAACTCCAGAACCTCCCTGTATTTAGGGATCTTCAAGAATCTTTCAGTTAATTAGATCAGGATGCTTCACTTAACAAGGGATTAAGCACCCTGGGTGGGGGATTGGGGGTAAGGAAGAAAGAGACAAAGGTTCTTGGTTAATTTAACAAGGTATTAAGTACCTTGAGTGGAAGGTGGGAAAGTAAAGTGGAAAAGAAAATAGTCCAGGGGTGAAGGACACAAATAGTTCAAGAAATGATATGGCTTTGGAGGATAGTTTGGCTTGTGAAGTGGATTGTGTGTACTTGAAAGATAATGAAATTTAAATTTATAAAAGATAAATCAAAGGGGAAAGGTAGTAAAATTTTGGTGAGGAGGAATAAGAAAAGGAAAGAGATAAATATAAATGGAGAAAGTATGTACAGAATTAGTCATTTTAGTTGTAAATATGAATGGGATGAACTGTCCCATAAAATAGAAATGGATAGCAGAAATAAAAAAATATGGGGTAGCAATCTCAGACAAAGTAAAACCAAAACTCAATCTCATTAAAAGGAATAAGGAAGGAAACTACATCTTCTTAAAAAGCACAATTGAAATGAAGCCATATCATTACTCAATATATATGCATCTAGCGGGATAGCTTCCAGATTCCTAGAGGAAAAGTTGAGTGAATTACAAGGAGAAATAGACTGTAAAACTTTAATAATGGGAGACCTCAATCTCCCTCTCTCAGAACTAGATAAATATAACAACAAAATAAACAAGAAGGAAGTTAAGAAAGTCAATGAAATCATGGAAAAACTTAGATATGATAGATCTCTAGAGAAAAATTAATGGGGACAGAAAAAATATACCTTTTTCTCAATAGTACATGCCACCTTCACCAAAATTGACCATGTACTAGGGCATAAAAACCTTAAAATCAAATGCAGAAAGGCAGAAATAATAAATACATACTTCTCAGATCATGATGCACTCAAATTTACATGTAATAAAGGATCAGGGAAAGATAAACCAAGAACTAATTGGATATTAAATAACTTTATTCTTAAATAATGGCTGAATCAAACAGAAAAAATAGAAAAATCAATAATTATATCCAAGAAAATGATACTAATGAGATATCATACCAAAATTTATAGGATGCAGCCAAAGCAGTTTTGAGGGGAAACTTTATATCTCTAACTGCATATAGAATAAAATAGAGAAATAGGAGAACAATGAATTGGGTATGCAACTAAAAAAACTAGAAAAAAGAACAAATTAAACAACCCCAATTAAATACCAAACTAGAAATCCTGAAAATCAAGGGAGTAAAATAGAAAGCAAAAAACCCATTGATCTTATCAATAAATCTAAGAGTTGGTTTTGTGAAAAAGTCAATAAATTAGACAAACCTCTGGTTAATTTGATTTTTAAAAAAGAGCAAAGATAACTAAGCAACCAGTATCAAAAAATGAAAAGGGTAAACTAAGCACCAATGAGGAGAAAATTAAAGAGATAATTCAGAACTACTTTGCCAAACTGTATGCCAATAAATTGGACAACTTGAGTGAAATGGATGAATATTTACAAAAATACAAGCTTCCCAATGAGACTACAGCAAGTTATTATCATGATCAGATTGGGTTTATACCTGTCAGGCAGGGATGGTTCAACTTTAGTAAAACATTCAACATAATTAAACATATCAATGGTAAAACCAAAGAAACCATATGATTATTTCAATAGATGCTGAAAAAGCCTTTGATATAATGCAACATACATTCCTATTAAAACCACTAGAAAGTAGAGGAATAAATGGAGTTTTCCTTAAAATAATAAATAGTATCTATCTAAAACCATCAACAAATATTAAATTTAATAGTAATAAACTTGGAGCATTTCCAATAAATTTAGCGATGAAACAAGGATGCCCACTATCATATTACGATTCAATATAGTATTAGAAAAGCTAGCAGTAGCAATAAGAGAAGAAAAAGAAATTGAAGGAATCAGAACTGGCAATAAGAAAGCAAAACTTTTACTCTTTGCAAATGATATGATGGTATACCTAGAGAAACCAAGAAAATCATCTAAAAAATTCCTTGAAATAATTAACAAATTTAGCAAAGTAGCAGGATATAAAATAAACCCACATGAATCATCAGCATTTGTGTGTATATATATATATATATATATATATGAACAATTTGTATATATATATATATATATATGTATATATATATATATATATATGAGCAATAAAGCCCAAGAATAAGAGATAGAAAGAGAAATTCCATTTAAAATAACTGTAGACAACATTATATACTTGGGAATCTACCTCCCAAAAAACCCAGAAATTGTATGAACACAATTATAAAGCTCTCCTCACCCAAATAAAGTCAGTTCCAAATAATTAGAAAAATATCAAATGTTCATGGTTAGGTTGAATTAATATAATACAAATGACATTTCTACCCAAATTAAATTACTTATTCAGTGCCATTCCAATCTACCAAATAACTACTTTACCAACCTAGAAAAAAATAGTAATAAAATTCATTTGGAGTAACAAAAGGGCAAGAATAGCAGGGGAACTGATGAAAGAAAATGTAAAGGAAGGTGGCCTAGTTCTACCAGATCTAAAACAGTTTTCAAATGAAGAAATTAAAGCTATATATAAGCATATAATAAATGCTCCAAATCACTATTGATTAGAGCAATGCAAATTAAAACAATAATGAAATATCATCTCACAGCTATTAGTTTAGTCCAGATGAGAAAAAGGGAAGATGATTAATGTTGGAGAGATTGTGGAAGGATTGTGACATTGATGCATTGCTGGTGGAGTTGTGAATGGATCCAATCTTTCTGGAGAGCAATATGGAACTATTCCCAAAGAGCAATAAAACTGTTCCTACCCTTTGACCCAGCAATTCCAATTCTAGGACTATATATCCAGACGAAATTTTAAAAAATGGAAAAAATTCCACATGTTCCAAAATATTCATAGCAGTCCTTTTGCTAATGGCAAAAAACTGGAAATTGAGAGGATGTCCATCAGTTGGGGAATGGCTAAACAAGTTATGCTTCATGAATACTGTGGAATATTATTGCTCTATAAGAAACAATAAATGGTTGAACTCTGGGGAAGCAAAGAATGATTTACGGAATCTGATGCTGAGTGAAAGGAGTAGAGACAAGAGAGCAATTTACACATCAGCATTATGAGTTGAACAACCTTGATGAAAGTAACCCCTCTCAGCAGTTCAGAGAGCTAGGACAATCGTATCTGACAGATTATGGACGATATTATCCCCAACCAGAGGGGAAAAAAAAACCAAACAAAAAACTTAGAAATAAAAACGCCCCTTTAGAATCTGATGAACATTTTATAAAAATTATCTCTTATGTAGCTATTTCCCTTAATGCTACTTCCTCTTGCCAAAGATTACTAATTTGTAAATATGTTTAAAAAAAATCTGTATGTAAAATGTTAACCTGACTATTCCCAACTGAGAGGAGGGGGGGTGGGAAGGGCAGGAGGAGGGAAACTTTGTAACTTGGAAATATACATGTACAGTGAATGAAAATAATAAATAAAAATAAAAAATAAAAAATTAAATCCAACTTGGGATATTTCAGATTTAACTGCATCCAAGAACTTGTTGATTCCTGCACCAGTGCAAGATTATATATTTAGCATATCTCCTCTTGCCAAGATAGCACAGTTAGGTGATTGTATTGTTGAGATTTTTAAAAGGACAATGGAACATTCCTTGCTTACCTTCAAAGAAGGTTTTGAAAACAAGATAAGCCCAAAAGAAAATTTCATAATAATTGCCATCACAACTATGAAGGGTATGACAAACTATTGTTCTATGAGTCCATTACACTACATTGCATGCCCTTTGACCAGCTATACCACCAATAGGCCTATACCCAAAAAAAGATCAAAGAAAGAGGAAAAAGTCTTTTATGAACAATAGCAAAAATTATAGCAGCACTTTATATGGTGGTGAAAAACTGGAAATTAAGGGGATTACTATCAATTGAATGAGATGGAATATTATAGAATTCCCAAGCAGTTAGTACAATACCTGGGACATAGTAAGCATTTAATAAATACTTGCTGATTAGTGATTATTTTTCCAACTAGATTTTGGGGGAAGAGACCATATTTTATAACTCTTTAAAACCCTAGAGTCTAATACCTTGAACATAATAGGTTCTTAAGAAATATTTATCATAATGAATTTAAATTGAATATGAAAAATTATCAAGATGGGGGATGGGGTAAGGGTCTTCTATGAGTGAGAAATAATTCAAGCAAAACTATAAGGTAAAAAGAACTGTTGCCAGGGTTGGTGTTGCCAATTGAAGATTGAGAGGCCTGAATAGTGAAAGAATTCCCACACAGATGGGGCGACTAGGTGGCATGGTGGATAAAGCACCGGGTTTGGAGTCAGGAGTACCTGGGTTCAAATCTAGTCTCAGACACTTAATAATTACCTAGCTGTGTAGCCTTGGGCAAGCCACTTAACCCCATTTGCCTTGCAAAAAAAAAAAAAAAAGAATTCCCACACAGCCCTGGGATTATAAAGCTACTCAGAATTTGTTAAACAGGCCTACATAGTGTACAGATTAAAATCTTTTCTCCTCCTAGAGAAGCAGCAAGCACTTTGGATTCAAGTTCTATCTCTCTATATATTGGCTGTTTGAAATTGAACAAGTCACTTCATCTCTGAGCATTCTAGGTGGCCATTGAAGAATAAGAGAAGGTTCTAATTTGACTGGCATATCATAGAAAGAGTTCTGGAGTCATAGGGTTGGGGTTTGAATTTCTTCAGATGTTTATTACATGTAAGAGCTTGAGGAATTTGTGACACTGCTTTGGCATTCCTTTTCTTAATGGGTAAATTGATGAGAATGAGCTAAGCAACCTCTGAATCCCCTTCTATTTCTAAATCTGTTTTTAATAACTATTTAATATGAGAAATAAATACATCTACTATAATTTTTATAACCTGTTATAGCTAGTTTGAAGGGGAGAGACAGACAGGAGAGAGAGAGAGAGAGAGAGAGAGAGAGAGAGAGAGAGAGAGAGAGAGAAAGACAGCCATAAGGGCTAGCCATACATGGCACAGGGGCCCATGATTCTCCAGTAGGCCTAGGTGAGGAGCACAAAGCCTAAAAAAAGAAAGAGAGAGATAGCCAACTTTGCAAGGCAAAGGTAGGGTAAAGAAGAAGGAAAAAGGAGTGGTACTTCTCTTCCAAATGACTTAAATGCACTTCTGTAGTGGGTTGGACGAGGGTGGCACTTGGGGTGTGATCTAGTACCTGGCTCCGGGTATTCTCCAATAGGCAAGTTACATACCGGTCCCTTTTGTTCCAAGGTGTGTGATCTCTAAGTCCAATGAGTCATTTTTTGTCATGCCAGCACAAGCTTGACCCATTAATGACCAAGGTCAGGTAGACTGGAAAACAGGAAGTTGGAGGAAGGGGACTCTTGGTGAAATTCAGGCCAACAATGGAGTCACTTTAAACAAGAGTTCCCCCCAGATAGGTGCAGACAATATTTTTTCTTCCATAAAATTTTTTTCTAATCACATCTCCTATGTTCATAAGTATAAGTACTCATTTGAAGGAATACTATATAGAAAAGTTGTCCTAAGGATAGCAGAGTAATTTGAAAAGATAGCAAAACAGACTGTGAAGAGATTTTGATAATGGACTAGAGAGCCCCAGAAGCTTAAGGAGTTAATGAAAAGGAATAATCAAAGTTGTATATTAAGAACATTAATTTGGTTGCCTCCTGCAGAAAAAGACAAAAGAGAAACTAGAAAGACTGAAGCCAGAGAGAACAAATTATTACAATGGCCCTGGCATGAATGAATGAATGAATGAATCAGAGAATTGTCCTTAAGTACTAAGTGGCAATCATAGCACTTAAGAACACAAATAGAAAAACAACATAATTTTTTTACTTCAAGGAGTTTACCATTCTAACAAAAGAATGTGTGTGTGTGTGTGTGTGTGTGTGTGTGTGTGTGTGTGTGTGTACGCACAGTGCACGCAGCCTAGGCAGTTTGGTAGCACAGTGGATAGATAGAATGCTGGACCTAGAGTCAGGAATATTCATCTGGCTCCAGATACTTCCTAGATATTTAACCGTGGGCAAGTCATTTAACCCTGTAAGTCTCAGTTTCCTCATTTATAAAATGAGCTGGAGAAGGCAATGGTAAGTCACACATCTTTGCCAAGAAAATTTCAAGAGGTCACAAAGAGTTACACATAACTGAAACAAGTGAAATTATCAAATATATATATATATATATATATATATATATATATGTATACACACACACGTATGTGTGAGTATTTTGTGTGTGTGGCAGAGAGTGGTAGATGAAAAATAATATTTTGGTTTGAGAAATCACAGGAATCAAATCGATTAATATGCTCTTTTCATTAGCACTGTCAGAAAAAAGTAGGAAATGAGGTTGGGTATGCCTGTGACAGAGGTCAGATGTCAAAGTCCAGTGGTATGGAGGGCAGTCATAGGAGGGGTAGATTACAAATAAATGCCCATGGAGGAATGTGAAGCATGGACTGGGGTTTACTAGTTATAGTGAGCATGTGACACATGCATCAACGATGGATGATGGTATAAACCATCATCCTGAAAGATGGAATTTCAAGATGCATAACTAGGCTAAGGATCTAGGGTTCAATGGCACGTTTAGCAGAATAGCAAGGTGAACAGGATTAAGCCAGAGTGCTAGCAGTGATTACAGAAAGGAACACATGGATTACGTGACACACTTTGAAAGAAAATTCACTAGCATTTATTGACTGATGTGAAAGAGGTGAAAGAGAAAGACGTGGTAAAGATGATTTCAAGGTTCTGAGTAAAATAAAGGAAGAATAAGCACACCATTATAAAAGGAAGTTGAAAGGGAATCATGTTGTGAAGACAAAAGGAAAATGAGCTTTGAACATACAGAGTTTAAGGTAAAGGTGCGATATTAAGGAACAAATGACCTGTAGGCAGCTAGCGCTGCCTAGAATAAACCAAGGTAACATGCAGTTTATGCCTACAGCATAAAATGTCTATAAGAAAGAGGAAAACCACACAATTACTAATCTAGAAAACAGGATATGAAACAGGAACATCATTTTATAATTTCTGGTTAAACTGCATATTACTGCATAATGGTCCAGATTTCCAGAGGGCAAAATGTTCTTGACTTGAATATTAAGAGTATGCTTAAAATTTTTTAAAGCCAACATTTAAGAATGAAGTTTCAATGAATGAAATTATGTATTTATAGCTAAACTTCAAATTATTAAATGTTCAAGTAATTTTTGGGAACTTGGTTTAAGGAACTCCCTTATTCAACCTACCTATTCCCTTAAAATGTCTTGCCCAGGATCATGTGATCAAGATGTGTTAGAAGAAAGACTTGAATTGAGGTTTTCTGACTCTAGGGTCAATTTTCCATACTCTAATATCTACTGCCTCTCTCATACACAAAATAGTCATCTTTAAGGGTTTGGGTTTTTTTTTTTAAAAAAACTTGATTTTAAAACCTAGGGAGCAGGGCGGCTAGGTGGTGCAGTAGATAAAGCACCAGCCCCGGAGTCAGGAGTACCTGGTTTCAAATCTGGTCTCAGACTCTTAATAATTACCTAGCTGTGTGGCCTTGGGCAAGCCACTTAACCACATTTCCCTTGCAGAAACCTAAAAAACAAAAAAAAAACAAAAAACCTAGGGAGCAGCTAGGTGGTGTAGTAAATAGAGCACCAGTCTTGGAGTCAGGAGGACCTAAGTTCAAATGTGACCTCAGATACTGGATACTTACTAGCTGTGTGACTTTGAGCAAGTCACAAGAGCAAAAAAAAAAAAAAACCCTTCTATGCTACTATTTTTTGACATTGTCCAAATTGCAATCACTTTTCCCATATTTAGTTATTCAATTTCCTCCTTTTACCAGAAATGTCACTGCTAAAGCAGGGAGTAAGGGAAAATCAAATCAGTTAATACTTAAAGAAATTAATTCAGGCTATTCAATGAGGATTTCCTTTTTAATCATACTAATTTTAAGCATTCAAAAATATTATTCTTAGAAGGTTTCATCAAGTTGTCAAAAGGATCTAGGAAATAAAAATGAATAAAATCTTGGTTGGTAAAGGAATGGTATATGTAGCAGTGGAATGAAAGGTTATTTAATGGAAGATAGCCTGAGATCAAATTGTGAAGCAAGAGAAAGCAGTTTTGTATCTTCCTTCTCAGATTCTCAACTCTCTTCCAAACTCCACTACCAGGTCCAGGGCCCTCATGCTACATCTTGGCTTATCCAGAACCTCTCATAATAGTTTCTCATTTAAATGCCTCTTTGTTGGGCAGGACTTGATGGTTCAGGACTATCTTTTCATCTCTGTTGATCCACTTTAGCTAACTACAATTTCTCATCTGTAAAATATTGGGGAGAAGGAAATGACGAGCCACTCTTAGTACTTTTGCCAAGAAAACTCCAGATGGGGTCACAGAGTCAGACACAACTGAAAATAACTGAACAGCAAAAGTCCTAAGTCATTTAACCTCGTAAAATGAGTCCCGGGTTCTTCACATATAGAGAGGAGATGATACTTGCCCTGACTAGCTCATAGTGTTGTTATAAGAATCAAAATAGATCATGAATATAAATCCATTTTGTAATTCTGGTTGCACTAAGTGACTGCATGCTAAGTGCCAGACTTTTTAATCGTAATTTAACTGTAATCTTTCAAATCACTGGGACTATGGTCTGTGAAAAATAAATACTACATTGTTCTTTTACTTTGGTATATGCCAGATTCCAAGCTAGAGGCCTTAAATACTTTGGAGCCTTAAAAGAGTGCTATATGTCTTTTAAGTTTTATTAGTCATCATTTCAAAAGTATGGAGGTAACTCAAGCTACCAAGGCCCAAAATAAACCTTGTGTGCCCATCTCCTTGGAAAGTAATGACACATGTTTTACAGCAGGACATCTTTTAAATGAAACCACATTGGAAAAACCCAAAATGAATGTACCATACAAAAGGCAATTCCTGGGAAATCCTAGCAAAATGTTATTATTTTAAGTCGTTTTCTGTGGAACTGCCTGTTTTTTAGATATCATTATATTTATATAATGAAAAATCAATTTGTATTGGATATATCACTAGCTTTTGCCAAAGCAAAACAAGCTCTCTTTAGCCCCTGGATCTGGTAGTCTGATTTGGTGTTTTTTGCTTATTTTCCTTTTTTCTCAGGCCCCCTTGGCTAACAAAGGTATTTATTAGGCACTTAATAAATGTTTGTTGACTCAAATTGAAGAGTTGGATGGAATCACATCTGTTTTTTTCATTTCCACTCCCCATGGCACCATCCAAATCAGAAAACCATCGTGTATCCCTTAAAAGTCCATCAGATAACTGTGGGAGCTAATGTATCAAAAAAAACTCTTGGAAGCATTTGGGAAACATCTGTGCTTCTAGCATAAAGTAAAGACTGTCTAAATGATAATGGAAAAAATAGATTGCTTATAAACACAGGTGTCTGGAGCTCTCAGGATGGCTGGGGTTTCTTTAGAAAACCATATGTTTTGGCTCTCAGTGCTGCTTTGGGGATATTAGTGCATACTGAGTATCTCTCAGATATGTCCATTTCAAATGATGATTCACTACAATAATTTAGAACTAGAAGGCATCTTTAGGGATCATCTAGTTCAACCTTATTTTTCTATAAGGAAACTATGACACAAAGAGTCAAAGTAATTTTCCTAATGTCATACATAGAGTAACTAACAGAGCAATATCCAACTTAAATATACAACAGATTTGCTATTTAATGAATGTAACATCAAAGTAATTATAAAATGACAAAGGAACTATTTTTTTCTTTCACAGAAACTTTAGAAATCTCAGCATCATACCACAAGAATGTCCTTTGATCCTTTGGTGATAAACTACCCAAAACCTGGTTAATAAAGTTTCTAGCAGCTGAAGTGAAGAAGCATTACCTTCCCCATTCATCAAATTTGGAAGAAAAAAATGAAGGGGAAAGTTAAGCATTGTCAAAAACAAATACCACAGAAATAAGAACCAGTTGGATTCATCATCTTGTTCATCTCAATTGATGCATTTAAGCTAATAACAACAAAAAGTTATCATCTTAGATCCTCTCCTTATTTTGAATACAGTAGCCAAGAGTTTTGAAATTATAACGGTTTAAAAAAGTAATTCAATTAAAAAATAATATTGTAAATGTAAGAGAAGCAGCACAACCAAGTCAATGGAAAATTGACCTTGGAATTAAGAAGACATGAGTTCAGGTTCTATTTCTAACTTGTACCAACCATTTGACCCTAGATAAGTCACTTAATTAGACTGCCAATTTCTTTTGACTTTCAGTGGTGGCTACATGGCACAATAGATGGAGCACTGGTCTTAGAGACAGGAGGACAGAAGTTCAAATCCAGCCTCAGACACTTGCCACTTACTAGCTGTATGATCTTGGGCAAGTAGTTTAAACTTGATTGCCTCACATCCAGGGCCAGTTTCAGGCATCCTGCTTCATACCATTCCACTGGACTCAGATAACTCTGGAGAAGGTGAAACTGTGAACTTGGCACAACACCCCCTCACTCAGATCCAATTAACGTGCTTGTCATGGCATCACCTCCCTGAAGTCATGGTCTTCTTCAAAAATGAAGAACAAATATTATTGTTATTATTATTATTACACTTGGGTTTCATAAGCCAGATTCTAAAAAAGAGAGAGACTTCTGCTACATAATAGGCTGGAATTCCTATGTAATTATTCTTTAGTATTCATAAATTCAGGGAGCCATTCTCTTGGAGAGCCAAAGGTACTTTTTAAAGTTTCTTTAAGCTCATAGCCTGAGAAAATTTTAGGAGTTGAAGTAGAACCTAAATGTTATCTAGGTCAGCATATTCCAAACTTTACTTACTACCAATTATTTTTGGCTTTGAATATATTGATGGAACTATAAATGCTCTTGGGATGTATGGAGAGAAAGGGGTAGCAAGTGATATAGAATATCTCCAAGATAAAGGGGAATTCAGACATTTTAAAAATAGAGCAGAAGACATTAAACCTACCTACATGTTGAAAATGGCATAGCCAATAAATATTTTTGATACACAATTTTGCAGAGATAGTAGAGTGAATAGTATAGTGAACAGAGATAGTATATAGACTATAGAGATAGTATAGCAAATAGAAGGTCAGTATCAGTTATGAAAATATGGTTTTAAGTTTCACCCCAACACATATTGATTATATGACTTCAATTCACTTAACCTCTTGGACAACTAGGCAACATTCTAAACCTATAGGTTCCAGTTCAAGAAGTAAACAAATATGAATTAGCTACAAACTCTATAGCAATCACTTTTCTAAATGCTAGTTAATATACATTAGTAGAAGAAAATTACTTAATAAGAATTTCATATCTATAAAATCATGGGTCAGGTCTACAAACAAAACATAATTTCTTACTTCAAAAATCGGTGATCTCCTCCATAAGTTTCTATGCTTGAAACAATTGATTCCTGATGGCTAACCTTCTGATGAGAAAACCCTTCAAACTTATTGGTCCTTAGTTGACAGAGTTTGTAGCAAAGACTTTCTAGGTGGACATGATTTATCAGAGTTCACAATATAATTCAAGGTTACATTGTGTTATCATTGCCAAAATAAGCCATAACCAGAATATTTTATTGGAGGTTACTGCCTTTGAAGTCAGAAGAGTAAGTTTTAAGAGAATTAGCATGGCATATTTCTTAGTAAAATTTAAAAATAAACTCATAGTTTTGCTTTGGTTTTTTATTAGAACCAGAAGAGTTATTAAAGATCATTTAGTCTATAAAACTTCAAATTTTTTTGACAATTTTTTTTTATAAATTAGGAAATTGAGTCCAAGGAAATACATAAAAGAATTAATTTAGGAGGTCGCTAGGTGGTGCAGTGGATACAGCACCAGCCCTGGAGTCAGGAGGACTTGAGTTCAAATTCAGACTCAGACACTTAATAATTACCTAGCTGTGTGACCTTGGGCAAGTCTCTCAAACCATTACTTTGCAAACCCCCCGCCAAAGAATTAATTTCAAATGCCTCAAATGTATAAAATGTTTATGTTTTGCATTTGTATGTGTATTTACGAATGAATGTGTGTTTATTTGTCCCTACTGCTCTGCATTTATCTCTGGATTCTTTCTTTCTTTATTTTCCTTATGTAATCCCTTTCTTTACATATTAGTTTGGTTTTAGTATAGAACTAAAATTTATGGAATCAGAAAGATAAAACTGGAGGGGCCCTTAAAAGACATCTTTCCCAAACTCCTTACTTTATAGATAAGGAAAATGAGACCCAAAGAGATTAAATAAATTGTCCAGGATCACACAGGTAGAAAATAACAGAATTATAATTAGAATCTATGTCCATAAATTCCAGAAAGAAGAAAATTAGCTTCCTACTACATACAATTTTATTATTCACTGTATTAATTTAATAATTCTATATTTTCTGTTAATTTTAAAATGGAAGAGAATATGCTAAATTTCCCTCTCAAGTAGACTTTAATTAAATATCTCTCTACCTACTGAAAAGAATTGCTCAACTCTGGGTGTATATATTGTATACTCTGTAGTTCATTTAATAAGATGTTATTTCTTAGAAATTTAGAAATTTGGGGTGGCTAGGTGGCACAGTGGACAGAACACCAGTCCTGGAGTCAGGAGTACCTGAGTTCAAATCTGGCCTCAGACACTTAACAATTACCCAGCTGTGTGGCCTTGGGAAAGCCACTTAACCCCATTTGCCTTGCAAAAAAAACCTAAAAAAATAAATTTAGAACTTTAATGTAACAATGTCCATGTTATCATGAAATTTCTGGGATGAACTCTTTTTAAGGGGTTAGTTATTTGTTTGTTTTTGTTTTTATTTTTAGGTTTTCTCAAGGCAATCGGGTTAAGTGACTTGCCCAAGGTCACACAGCTAAGCACATATCAAGTGTCTGAGATGGAATTTGAACTTAGTTCTTCCTGACTCCAGGGCTCATGCTCTGTGCCACCTAGTTGCCCTCAAGGGATTAGTTTTCATGTCTAAAATGTCAGTAGACTCACCAACTTATCTGGTTTAAACTGAGTTAAAGCAGAGATTTTAGTCTGAAGGAAATTTAGAGGTCAACTAGTATAGCTCCTGGGACAGCTGGCGCCACTCTACAGAACATAGAGTACTAGGCCTAGAGTCCCAAAGACTCATCTACCTGAAGTCAAATCTGACCAGACAGTTACTAGCTGTGCCCTGGGCAAGTCACTTGCTTCTATTAACCTCAGTTTATTCATCTGTGAAGTGAACTAGAGAAGAAAAAAGAATGGACACATTCTAAGACCAATCGCTACATTTTGGAAATAAATAAACTGAGGCTGAGGGGAGTAAAGTGACTTTCCTGAAGATACACAAGTAATAACTGCTGGGGTAAGTACTTCATACTCTGGAATTGACTTCAAATCAGCACTTTTCCCCCACACTAGACTTTTGAGACTCCTACCATTAATAACAAAACTCATTTCTTAGGAAACTAATATTTTAATTACTTCAACTTTAATATTATTGATGAGTTGCAATCTGAAAGAGATATCCATGTTGAAGAGATCACTGCTGAAGTCTTGAGGTACTGAACTTACTAAACTTTTCTGCCTGATGTGATTTAGTGTAAACTCATCTTAAGTGTCACAAGATTTACATTTTCAAATGAGCAATATTTCTTTACTCAAGTGATAAAGAACATGACTTTATTAAACTTTGCTGTCAAAAGCTAGCTTGAATCTAGGTAAACAGCTCCACAGTCTGGTCTCTCTGCATGCATACTCTGGGAAATAAATATCATGAGAAATTGTACGTGTTCATTAAGCCAACAGAAAAGAAGTCTTCGTTCCAGAAGAAATAAAATCAACAATGATAAACAGACCAGTGGATTTATTTATTTATTGGGAGATGTAAAGAAGGACCCAAGAGGATATGCAAAGGGAATTCTAAGATAAATGGTTTTATGCAGACAGTGCTCTGCTTCCTGACCAGGAGAAAGTTGACTTTGGGACAAGAAAGACCCATGCTCCCATTCACATAATTAGTCATTTATATGTTGAACATGTCAACTAGAATGTTGTGGTGACCCTTGGATCTTCTGTAATTTGCCAGATCATTGGCACTTGACTAGATTTGGAACAAAATTTCTCTCCTCATTCATCCAATTTATGATAAAACTTTCCCATTTTTCTGAACTCAAAAGCTAAAGATTACTAAAATTCCTAATTTATTTCCTGTAATTTGTTAATCTAAATCAAATGTTCATGTATTTATTGTAGAAGCTACTTGAAACTTTTAATTTGGCAACATTCCAGTGTTTTCATCACTGAAAAACATGTCATGATGAGATTTCAGCTTCTGCCATGAAACTTTCTGGCATATTGTAACTTAAACTATGAATTCTTCTTTGAAAGCCTTGAAAGGCTGGTTTTATTCATCTAGATAATATTTTATAGAAACAAATAGTATATAAGTACATAAGCACACTCTACTTAATATCATTGGAGCAGAAAGGTGGCACAATGGAAAGAGCATTGGGCTTAGAATTGGGAATTCATGAATTCAAATACAGCCTCTGATACTAGCTATGCAATCCTGGACAAGTCACATAAGTCTGTTTGCCTCAGTTTCCTCATCAGTAAAAGTGATGGGGAAAAACCAGCAAATTAATCCAGTATCTTTGCCAAGAAAACCCCGAATGGAGTCATGATGAGTCAGACTTGACTGAAAAACTACTGAATAGCAACAAACCAAACATCATTGACTGGTTCTTGAAAAATACAATTATTAGCCAGCACAGTGTTCCAGGAGACTGTTGATTCTACAAAACACTTAACTATGATGTCACAATAGGGTTTCACTGTATTCTGGTGGTATTTGGTATAAATACGTAATGGTGATTAGTGATACTGTGATGCCAGTTGAAGCAGCCTTAAACAAACTATGATTAGAGTGTGTCTTCTTCAAAGCCATAGAAAACTTTGCAAAGTATTGTCAAGTTTCCCCAGAATCAAATAACTCAAAGGAAACATCACCTTAGACCCACCATTATTGAATTTATCTATGTGGAAAAGCTTTGTGCCATATTTTATGGAAGCCCAGTGTGTCTTTTTGTTTCCAAATAAGAGAAACAGTAATAACAATGCATATTCAGTCCACAGTGGGTAGTAAAGGAACAACAAGCAGTCTTATTCTTGATGTGTTTAAACATGTAAGAATCTATATCTGACTACCTTGGCTCTCTGAAAGCCTCCCTGATCCCACATAATTTTGCAAACAGCTTTCTCTTTGTCTCAGCGCCTTAAGAAATAGTCCTTCTAGAGATTCTTCAGCTTATCTAGCTTCAAGGATTGCTGTTTTCCCCTTAACTTGTACAGTTTCACCCTGCTCTTCACAACCTCAATATTTCAACCAATATCTCATCAATATTAGTACTATTTTAAATGACAATTAATATAACATAGCACTAACATAACTATAAATAGCAACTGATCCACATCTCTTTAGAACTCCACATATATGTGTATATATGTATATATATATATCTACATATATGTAGATATATATATACATATTTATATATATATATATGTATGTATTTCACAGAAAATTTACCCCATGTGGTGAAAGCTTTCCTCTAGTCCTTCTGGCTTTCTTGCATACATTATATTGTATTGTATCTTTTCCCTGCTCACTCATTTACATGAGCTGGAAGTTCAGAAGCAATAATTGGGAAAGTTCAGAATACCATGGCTGTTTTGTGGTCATTTAAGAAATGACCATTCCTTGTTTTATGGAGTAGCTTGAAAAGGCATTCAGAATCATCTTGGTTATTTATAATAAACTTGTATAAATTTTGTTACTGAGGTCCCTTGGTCCTAACTGGGAAAGTTTGAAGGAAAAAAAAAAGGCTAAGCCTGAAGGCAACAGTATTCTGCTGCTCTGCATTTTGTACTAAAATGATTGGCCCCTGGAGTTGGGAATAGAAGCAAAAAAGAAAAGTTTCTGGAGATCACAGGGTAAGGGTGCTGGATTTTTCTAAAAAAGCTAGCTGAAAGGAAATAACAACATACAGGTCAAGGATTTCAGCACAGTAGTGTCCAATGGATTAGTGTTCAAGAGCAGAATAGTAAGTAACTGGCAGCATCTAGCAGGGCAGTAGGGCAGCCCCTGGCCATGTCCAATGGAGACAGTAAGACAAAAGTTATAGAAACAGAGACAAAAAATTGCAACATGGCAATACCTGAGGCACAAAATGTTCCTTCTTGTATGCATGCTAGATGTATGCTTTTCTTACATGAATGTCTCTACATTTGGGCCTTCAAAATGTGTCCATTTCCTGCTGATTTATCTGTTGAAGACTACATAAGAGGTTTAATTGAAAGATGCTCTATTTATTTTAGATGATTTCAGCAAATGCCTTAGTTTTAAATCAATTGAATCCTCTATGTAATTACTAAAATGGGGACACAGTAAGGCTTGGGAGAACTAATTTTACATCTGATGACCCACAGATAAAACTAGGATCATTATCTCCTTACATTCATGAGTTGTGAGAGGTAGCTCATAGAAACTATTTCTGGTTTTGCTTCTAGTGTTACCATCTGAATTCTTAAACTAATTTGTTTTGTTTTGTCTATTTTAAAATATATTTAAGGTTTTTTCTATTTCAAAAATATCTTTATGTACACAAGTTTTTCAGCACCCCACTATGGGAACAATTTTCAGGAAGCAGAGTAGAAATAAAAATTAAAGACAATCAGGAAAAATAAAAGTTAATGTTATATCAAGATGATAAGGGTCATTTGTCCTTCAAATATTCTTGAAATCTTCTTCCAACTCCTACTTTGCAAACTTATGAAATTTACTTTTAAATTTTTTTGTTTATTTAAGGCAATGGAGTTAAGTGACTTGCCCAAAGTCACACAGCTAAGTAGGCAATTATTAAGTGTTGTAGGTCACATTTGGTCCTCCTGACTCCAGAGTCATTGCTCTATCCACTGTACTATCTGGCTGCCCCAACTTATGAAATTTCAAGCCAAATTCTATTTAGTTGCACTCTGTTTCTCCCTCACTTACTTAAGAATGTAAGGATTTCATCACTTTTTTCAAGAAGCATAGATTTGTGATAAACTTCATGTAAAGAACTCTCTGAACCTTCTGAAAGCATAGCCCTAACACGGTACAAGGGAGTTGTGACCTTTATGAATCAGTTCCTCTAAATAACAACACCATTCCAAAAGAATGATAACACTGGAATCTGCATATACTTTCCCAAACTGCAAAGTCAGACTGGACATGACCTGGGTCACACTGTTCTTTTAACCTTTTATTTTATTTTACTTTTTTTCAATTAACAAGCACTATTTTACTCCTTCCCATTCTCCCACTGCCCCACCCACCCAATTTTAAAGTAAAATTAAAATTAAACCTTTGCTATAGATATGGATAGTCAATTGAAACAAAAATTTCCCCATTGATCTTGTCCAAAAATGTGTATGTCATTTTCTATTTAAATCAGAGAAGTGGGTAACTTGCTTCATCACTGGGTCTCTGGAGTCAGAGTTGTTAAATCTTTTTAAATTATTTCTCTTTACAATATTGTGTTGTTTTGTTTTTTGTTCTACAAATGATTTTCCTGGTTCTACTTTCTTCCTTCTATACTAATTCACTAAAATCTTCTCAGATTTCTGTGAAATTTTCCTTGATATCAGTCTCTTAGGGTTTAATAGTATTTAATCGTGTTCATAAATTCTCCACTATCACTATCTCATTGTAGGTGAACCAGAGGTTCTCTGTCTTCTACTCTGGCTTTCTCAATGTCTGTCAGTAATCTGCCTCATATGGTACAACCTCAAATAACTCCGATCTCTACAATCTTCTCCATTTTATTAGATTCCCCAAGAGGGAAGGTGACTTTCTTCTCAACAACTTGGTACATACCCTCTCATAAGTGGATCCCAGTGGTCATGGAGTCAAGTTCTAGAGAAGAAAATCAACTTTCCACTTATGTAATCCAAGAACATGGAAAAAATACAGTGATGATGAAAGTGCTCATGTATAGACTATATTAGGAGTGAGTTAATTGTTGGTACAGATTTTAATTGGTGAAACTTGAATGGAGACAGAAAACCACTTGTTCACCCAAAATGAGAGCCTGCTAGTAAAAAAATGTCTGAATGTAACAGAATACTATTTTACCATAACATATGACTTAAAGTCAATTTCACAGAAAGACTTAAATGGATTTATATTTAATAAAGAACTTAGTGAAGGAAGAAGTAGTCAGTTACAATAAGAATCTAATCCTTAACATGTCTCCATTGGCCCTAAAGACATAGATAGATCCTGTCCTGTCTACAGGCAGGATAAACATCTTTTAATGCATTTTTTCTTTTAAAAGAAAGCAAGGATTAATTTTTTAATTTATTTATTTTCATCCATATGTACATGCATATTTCAAATTACAAAATTTCCCTCCACCATCCCTTCCCACCCCCCTCCCCTCAGCAGGGAACAGTCAGGTTAGCATTTTACATACAGATTTTGTTAAACACATTTGCAAATTGGTAATTTTGGGTATGAGGAATTAGTATTAAGGGAAAGATATACATAAGAGATAATGTTTATAAAGTGTTCCTCAGATTCTGAAGGGTTTTTTTTTTTGATGTGTGGTTTTGTTTTTCTTCCTCTGGTTGGAGATAATATAGTCCATAATCTATCAAATACAGGTGTCCTAGTTCTCTGGACTTCCAAGAGAAGCTGCTTCCATCAAGCTTGTTCATCTCATAATGTCATTGATATGTATATTATTCTCTTGGTTATACTCTCTTTGCTCAGCAACAGATCCCTAAGTCATTCAATGCTTCTCTAGAGTCCTATCCTTTATGGTTTCTCATAGAAAGAACAATAGTATTCCATAGTATTCATGTACCATAACTTGCTTAGCCATTCCCCAATTGATGGTCATCCCCTAGATTTCCAATTCTTTGCCACTACAAAAAGAGCTGCTATGAATATTTTGGAACATGTGGGACTTTTCCCATTTTTTATAATTTCTTCTGGATATAGACCTAGAATTGGAATTGCTGAGTCAAAGGGTACAAACAGTTTTATTGTTCTTTGGGCATAGTTCCATATTGCTCTTCAGAAAGGTTGGAACCATTCACATCTCCATCAGCAATGCATCAATGTTCCAGTCTTTCTACAACCTTTCCAACATTGATCATTTCCCCTTTTTTGTCACTTAGCCACTCTTATAGGTGGGAGGTGATATCTTAGAATTGTTTTAATTTGCATTTCTCTAATCACTAATGATTTGGAGCATTTTTTCATATGATTACATATAGCTTTAATTTCTTCATTTGAGAACTATCTGTTCCTATCCTTTGACCATTTATCAATTGGGAAAACATGGATTAATTTTAAAATAAAATTTGATTTCTTTTTAGTGACTTCTAGTAACCAAAATTGATTTTCATAACTGAATAATGGAATTATAGAATTTGAGCATCTTCAGAGGCCACCTAGTCCAACATGTACCTGCAGAAAATCCTTTCAATAGCATCCCTAAATGAATGGTCCTCTAGCCTCGATGTGAAAGCCTAAAATGAAGGGTAATCCTCAGCTTCCCAAGTTAGTCAATTCTACTTTGTTTTGAACAACTAACTGAGTTAGGGCTTTTCACAGAAGTCAAAATTAAAACTCTGAGTGATGAACATAAGTTTATAAAGATATTCTAATGCTAATTATGATTCCTTCTTATGTCATATTTTACAGCCAAATAAATTATTATATTTTCTTATTAACAAACCAAAATCTGACTTTATGAATTTCATGTATTACTTCTATCTTTCCCCATTAGATGCAAGCAGATCAGATCCAATTACCCTTTCCTATGACAGAATTTCAAATATTTTAAACTCTTATGGCCCTTAGCCTCTACCAAGACTTCTCTATAGACTAAGCAAGACTAGTTCTTGCCATTGATCCTCTTGTAGTGTGATCTCCAGTCATGTTAGATCACTGTGGTCATTCTTCAGTATATGCTAAAACTTAGTTCATAATATTAAAGGTGAAAGAAACTTTCTTATGTTGCAGATGAGAAAACTGAGACAGAGATAAGTTAAGGGATTTACTCAAGTCTTATCACCATTCCTCCTAAAATGTAATACCTAGAACTGAGAACAATATTACAGGCATAGTCCATCCAAGGAGGAATACAGAGTAATCATCCCTCCCCTTATCTGGAACACTATGGCTTTAAAAATTAATTAATCTAAGATAGTTTCTTTTTTTTAAACTTACATGAGAGCATTGACTCATACTGAGTTTATAATATTATTTTATACAAACTGTTGTCTGACAAAGCATCACCTCATCCTGTACTTAAACAGTTGATACCCCTATTTTAAATGTTGCTTTATTAGAAGTGACCTTGTGTTCTAACTTGTTGAACTTCTTTAGAATCCTAATTCTGTCACCCAACAAGTTCAATAATCTTTTCATTTTTTTTGCTATCTATAAATTTGATAAACAACCCACCTATGCCTTCATCCTAATCACTGCTAAAAATATAAATAGCATAAAACTATGGAAAGATAGCAGGTATATCATTCTAAATAACCTGCTCCAGGTTGACATTGATCAATTACTACTCTAGGTATCAGGTTATTCAACTAGTCCTGAACCCATATAACTTTTTTTTTATCGAGTAACCTATCTTAACCTTTACTTCCTCATCTATAAAATGGGTATAATAAAATTAGCACTCATTACCTAGTGTTATTTTGAGGGTCAAGAGATAATAGTTTTTTGCCACTTAATTCAACAAAGATCTGCAAAAAAGGTCTTAAAATGTATATATACATACATATGGATATATATGGACATACAGAATTTTTCAAAGCCCTTTCATTTGAGTAACTCAAGATACATTTGCAAATCTTAAAGTGTTATATAAATACTAGCTACAATTATTACTAATATGACCATCATTTTGGCTATAAATGATAGAGACTATATGGTTAGAAAGGCATTTTGAAAGAAGGAATCTAATTTTATTTACTCTCCACATAATCAAGTTTTTCTATTCCATATAGTTATCCATGTTCATTTGTTCACAGTACCTGAGTTAGAGCTTGCCACAGAAGCCATAATTAATGTGCTTAGTAATGAAAACAAATATTCTAATGCTAAAGATTTCTGATTCTTTGTATTTTTACAATCAGATAATTCACCTCAGATATATAAGGAGTGACTGGAAAGGGAATTATCTATTTGGAGTAAAATGTTTTCATTCATAATTTGAATTCTAGTTAAGGAAAACAGTTAAATTTTCAGCATATATATATATATATATACATATATGGATATAGCAAATTTTTCAAAATTCTTTCATTTGGGTATGCATAACCTAGGGAGTTTCTCTAGGGGGAAACAAAATCATCAGATGTCCTTTCTTTTATACACTCTCCAATTCCAAGCATAATTTTTTCATTTAATTCAAAATATGGCAGCAATTAGAAATAGTATATTATTTCTTTCATTTATATTTTCTCTAACTTAAATATCAGATATTTAAATAGTGAAACAATTTAACTAATATAATTAATAGAACTATTACATATGCTAGCTAGTGTGATGGAAACATAAGGTCAGACCTATGTGTGCAATTTCTATAGATAGCATGCAATTATCCATTCAACAATACAAATATCAACCCCCTCTAGATATAAATGAACAACCTGCATCCTAAAGATCTTGATAAATGTGTTTCTCACCCTTGTGCTCACAAAGTTCTCTCTTTGCTCAGCCAGAGGCTATGTGTTTGCATTAGTAGTGGCATTCTGACAAGTCTCTGTCACTCAGCACTGCTCTCAGGTAAGTAGGAGATGCTAAAATTTTCAAGCACATGGAAAGCAAGTCTATCATAGTCTTGATTCATGAGCAAGTTGATGGTCGAGAACTCTAAAGAGAAAAAACCCTCTTTTTGTTGGGGTTGGGTTTTTTTGCAAGGCGATGAGATTAAGTGACTTGCCCAAGGTCACACAGCTAAGTAATTACTAAGTGTCTCAGGCCGAATTTGAACTCAGGTCCTCCTGACTCCTGGGCTGGTGGATAATTGTGCCACCTAGCTACTCCTAGTGATAAAAACTCTTTCAAGCTAATCAAGCTTCTGAAAAATTATTTTATGGACTTAGGAAAAAATGATTAAATTTACCTGAAAAAGAAAAAAGAGCAAAAGAAATAATTTCAAAAGAGGGAAGGAATGGGACCTAACTCTGACAAATCTCAAATTATAGGACAAAGTAGTAATAAGCAAAGTTACTTTGTACCAATTTAAAACAGGTCAATTAGTGGAACAGATTAGATGGCTCTATAGTTTTTACTAAGGACATTAACAAGGTACATTCAAACTATAATGGATGATGGATTACCTAAATTTATGATGAAATGACACAACTAGAGTTATAATTTCCTAAAGTCATTAGTAGATATTTATCAGTTATTTATTAGATTTCGAGGATACACACATCATTACCAAAGATACTAACAAACATTCATTTTTTAAAAGAAAATCAACTTATGTAGCAATTACTTAATCATAAAGTGGAGATTTAAAACAAAATGGAGTTCTTAATGTTAAGTTCTTATTGGAAATGTTTTTATTCTCTATCACTGCTCTTGGTTTTTTAAAAACATAGTTTAAGATCTAAATGAAAATTCAAGAATGACTATATTTTCTTGGTATTTTCAAATACAAATGATATATTTTGTTTAATTTGTTTATTTAATTTGGGAAGGGTTGCAATTTAAATCCCTTTCCTCACCACAAAAGAAAGGGTCACCATTTGACACAGATCTCTAAATATATGTAAAACTATATACTACATACTACTATTTATCAATTCTTTCTCTGAAGGTGAATAACATCCTCTTTCAAAGGTCCTATACAGTAGATTTGATTATACTACTCAGAACTTGATTGTTCACCATTATTCAAACATTATTTCTGTTATTTCATATAGTTGAATTCTCATTTCATTTTTCATTATTTCGGGCAAGTCTTTCCATGCTTTTCTAAAAATCTATTAACTCATTCTTTCTTCCAGTACAGTATTATTCCACTATAATAGTATACCACAATTTGTTTAGCCATTCCCCAGTTGATGGGCATCCCCTCAGTTACCAATTATTTACCATCACAAAGAGAACTGCTAAAAATATTTTAGAACATAAAAGGTTCACTTCCATTGATCACCTTGGAAAACAAACCTAATAGTATTATTGTTGAGTCAAAAGATATACACAAGCTTATAAATGTTTGGGCATAAACCCAGATTGCTCTCCAAAATCTCACAATTCCACCAACTGTATTTTATTTAAAAGAAAGAAAAATGCAAAAACCATAAACAAAACAACTTTTTCCCATTTATTGCTGAGAAGAATTTAATTGTTTTTTCATTAATATTGTGTGGCATACTTACAGCTTCCCTAATATTGAATCAACTTTGAATTCGTGGTAAAAATATAACCTTGATATCATTTTTTCATGTATAAACTTTTTAATAATTTTTTGCATTGATCAAAGTTATTGCTATCTAGCTTTCTTTCTCTGACTTTTCACTTTCTGCTTTATATATGTCAGGATCATTTTTTACTCAGAGAAGAAACTCAGTAAGATTCCACCTTTCTCTAGTTTTACAATTTAAGTATAATTTCAATGAATTGTCTTTTAATTGCTTGTATTATTTGCTTGTCTATTTTATATTCATATGTCCACTTGTATATTATTCACAAATCCATTCTGAGTTGTTTTTTTTTTCCTTAGGGAGTTCATTTATAGTTTGATAAAATTCTTTTTCTAAGTTCGGGTTATTCAAAATCTCTATTTCTTGTTATGATAATATAGGCATTTAACATCTTTGTAAATATTCATTCATTTCATTTAAATACATCATTTTTGCTAGTATATAACTAGACAAAATAGATTCTAGTAAGTTCCTTCATTTTCTTCTCATTAGTTGTGGATTCTTGTTTTTCATATTTTTTGTATTTTTAATTTAGTTTTCTCTCTTTTTCTTTTTTCTTTTTTTCTTTTTTGCAAGATATCAGGGCTAAGTCACTTACCCAAGATCACAGAACAATGTAACTAGGAAATTATCAAGTGTCTGAGTTTGGATTTGAACTCAGGTCCTCCTGACTCCAGAGCTGATGTTCTATCAGCTAGGCCACCTAGTTGCCCCTTTCTTTCTTTTTCTTAAGATTAGCTAATGATTTGTCTTATTCAATTTGTCCTTTTCAAATTTATTTATTTATTTAGATATCTCTTAGATGATCTAATTATTAATGAAAAATTACTTTCACAGTGAAAAGTCAGAATGAATGGTTACCTTCCCAAGTACCTGCATGAACTGGTACACTTTAACCAATAGACACATTACAAAAATGTAGACTTTTGTCTGCTCTTATTTCTTCCCAACAGGTAGAATCTGTAGGAATAAGAATGACTCTTAAAGAGTAATTTCTCAACATACATTTACCAATAATTTATTGAATCTATATGTACATGATATCTGAACATAAAAAATACTCTATCCTAATAACTACCTCCCCCCAACTTTTTTTTTGATTAGACATGTAATTTTAATGATGCAAGAAGCCCCCTTTCAGAAATTCCTTCTGCCAATCCAAACCAAAACATATTCTAAAACAATTCCAAATCTAATGACCTTCTCTCAAGAATTATCCTTTTTGACCTCTCAGTTATTTGACACTGTTGATCATCATCTCATCCTGGATACTGTTATTTTTGTTGCCCTGCTCTCCCTGCTCTTTCCAAGTTCTCTTCTTATATTTCTGACAACTTTTCAGTATCCTTTCTTCATTCCTTTTGTTTATTTAAATAACTATTATTTATTTTCAATATTACATTGTTTTTAAATTTGGGGGTTTCAAATTCTCTTCCTCTCATCAAGCCTTTCCCTACCCACTGAAAAGGCAAGAAAAATGATACCAATTACATATGTGAAATCACAAAAATATTTCTATATTAGACATATTGCCAAATATGGCAAAATATAAAGCAAGAAAGTTATATATTATACTTTTATAATTTGCTAAAAGTAAAAGTTTTGGACTCTGAGGCCCTTTCCATCTATAAATTATTATTATTTCTATGAGCCTAGTTTTATTTACAAATTCAATTGTACTATGTTTTCAATTTTTTTACCTCTTATTTTAAGAATTTCAATTTTTCATTTTGTTGTGAATTTTTTATTTAGTGTTTTGCATGTTTTTTAGGTATATATGCCTAAATAATTGATCTTTTATTTCTCAATTTTTTTAAGGAAGGTGTTTTAAAAATATAAATTTTCTAGTAAGCACTTCTTTGGCTACATCCCAAAATTTGTGTCATGTTGTCAAACTTTTGAATTCTATCTCTACTTTGATAAAAAAAAAATATGTATCATTTCTGTGAATATTTCTTTGACTTATTTATACTTTGTTGTCAATTCAGGTTTGAATCCTTTCCTTAAATGTCCATTATTGAATATATTTTATTGTGTTGTGGTCAATGGATGTGTTTAATATTTCTATTCTTCTTTATGAATTTTATTTCATAGATTGTGGTCAATTTTTATAAAGGTGCTATGCACCACTGAGAAAAATGTACATTTTTCTATTCTTATCCAGTAATTCTTAGGAGCTATTATATTGAACTTTTATAAAATTCTGCTCTGATCTTTAAAATCATTCTCATTTATCTTTTTTTTGCTAGATTTGTCTAGATCTGTTGATCTAGTTTTTCTTTCCATTATTCTCTGTAATTAACTTTTCTTTCAAGAACTTAGATATTCAGAACATATATATATATAGTATTGATATTATGCTATTATCTATGGTATCTTTAAAAATAATATAATCTTCCTTCTTGTTTCAGTCATCTATTTTTAATCTTGTTAAACATTATGTTTAACATAATGTTGCTGCCGCTGTGTTCTGGTGAGTATCCAATAATTCTACTTTGACATTGAAATTCTCAACAATTCAAAACACTAGATTTACTTATGAAGGCAGTAGATGAATATTTAACAATAATAGACATTGAGAACACCTTGAATTAATTCAGTTGACCAAAGCTTTCATTGTGATTCTCTAGTCAAATATGTCAGTTCCCTTGACATCTCCTCATAGCTACTTTGTACTCACAAATAAAAAAGTTAGTGATGTCTTTCCATACCTAGCACTTTGAATAGTGCTTAATAAATGCTAAATGATGATTGACATGATCATAACTGGACCCACACTATGATAAGGCAATCCTTTTACATTTCCTTAATTGATTAACTATCTGATTTATTCCAATGGCTTTTTCACAATTTTTCATCCCTTTTCAAGTTTTCCAAGATTCACCTTCCCCCTACTCTCTTACCTAAGAATGTTGCTTCCCATTTCATTGGGAAAAATTAGGATATTCATTGAAAGATGGCTCTTCTCTTTCCTTCCTAAAGCACATCACTCAGATGCTACTCACCATTATCTCCTTCTTCACTCTGTCTCAAAAGATGAGATGGCCCTTTTCTTTAAAAAGGCAATATTTGTAAGTACTTAGCATAACTTGTTGACTTGGGCAAGTAATAATTTTGTTCCATCTCATTTGGTTATAATAATGATCATGAGTATATGCTTCTACTGATGTTAAAAGATGCAGAATATCTGAATTTGATCTGATGAAACTATAATGAACCATTTTCCCCTTGTTTCTTAGTTTTGTCAATGAGTGTTAAATTTTGTTCTGTATTTGTGTGTGTGTGTATGTATGTATGTATACATATTTCATTTTTCTCTTTTATTGTGATTTTAATTAGTTTCAATAATGGATATTACTCCAAAATGGAAATTTTATTTCTTAAAGGACATATTTCAATGTCTGTTAGAGGTATTGCAGTAGATTTTCAAAGATCATTTAAGTCATTAATGAAATATGATCAGTCCCACTGAAACATAAAGAATAATGCATTCAAAAGGAATAACAATGTCAAAAACTGAAAGAAAATTTCTACAAAACAGCTTAATGCACAATTGTTATAGTCTTCAGAATGGAATAATAATGAGATCAGTTTTTTTAAAAAATCAGTTGATAACCATTGTACTAAGAAGAAAAAAGTTTGTCACGCTCATGATAATACAAAGTTTGAAATAGTGAAACTTGAAAAAAAAGGTAATTTTAATTGTACAAACTCACTTTTTCACTCAAGTTTATACCAAAACAACAGTCAGAAGTAGTTTAGGTAAATCTGTAAGACTTGGGCATCTTAAACCAAGTATCTACCTTCAGAAATTCTGGGGAATAATTTTTATTGTCAGTGGACTTGAAAGGTTCAGTTCCAAAGATAAAATTGCCCAGAAGCATATGATAAAGTATGTATAAAGAAAATCATAGAATATCAACAGAGGAAAAAAAGTTTAGAATTAACTATAGTTAATACAAATTTGTTATTTCAGGGAAATAATAGAGAAGCTGTGTGCAGTCAACAATTAGTATGTATGGGATATTTATAAGCTGAATTTCTAAAATTCAGAAAGTAAATGTACCATATATTCTGCACACAGTGAGCCATCAATACATATTGTGATCAAGTTTATCTTCAGAAACATAACTCTGTAAGGAGATAATCATTAGCATAACCTGTTTTTATTATGAATAATAGAAAAAGTTCCATTATAATTGGTCTTAAGACCCATATAGCAAAGAGTTCAAGGCTTCCATAGTCATTTGACATAGCATTTAAGATTACATTCCTTTGCTTATGAAAAATGGGCACTTGATCTTCAACTCTCAGAACACTTTGGAACTGAATGTACTCTGGTTCTGAGATCAAAAAGCATGAAGCTGGAGGGAAAACATTCTGGAATCAGTAGCTGGGAGTCAAAATTAAGGATTGCTACTTAACTACCTGTGTGGTCTTGGGCAAATCCTATTCCCCAATCTAGCCTCCAGTTTTCACATTGCTAAATGAGGAGGTTATACTAGATGGTTCCTTCTTACCATAAATCCCAGGTGTACTTTTAAACCCACAGAAGCGTATGTTTCTCTGTACACTTTTGAAATTGACAGCCTACAAAGGAATACAGGGAATTGGGCAGCAAGAGCATACAAAAGCAAATTGTACAAAATCAATTTAATGCTTTCTTAAGTCTTAGAGTATAGCTTAGGGAGTGATCGGAGATGCAACTACTTTTCTATCCATTGCATTTTTACACATGGTTTTTGGGAGAAAGAGAGAAGAGTGAAACAGAATGAATTTCAGCACATTCTTTTAAGTTCAGGAAAATTATTTTACTGGTGCCCACTAACCTTTGAGCTAGCTAAAAGGTAGAATCTTCTGGTTTCAAATACAAAAAGTAAAACCTTTGCTAAAATTATCCATGTGTGACAGTTTTAGGGATGATAGAAAATAAATTTTATCAAGAAAAATAAGACTGTGGGTCTACAAAATAACGTATAAATTGCTTGTTACACAGAAACCCAAACTTAGCAGTATCCCAGTGATTTCCATGAGATGATATAACCATAATTCCATAAAGGGCCAAGCCTACTTGTTGAAATATATTTGAGTCAGGCTGTTATAATATTTGTTGATATTTACCAAGGGCAACCATGTGCTAGGCATTTGTTCTTATACAGATAATAATTTTCCCTCCTGGAAAATGGAAAAATAATCAGAAAAATGCTCAAAGATCATTTAGTTCATCACCATGATATTATCATCCTCTGATTGTCATGTCCATGTCATTTTTAAAATAAATCTATTCCAATTTAATTTCAAACTTGAATAAAAGTTTCTATTCAGAATTTCCTTATTAGAAAAAAGTTAATATTTTCTAAAACTATTAAACCTTTCCCATCAATCATATGGTGATGACTCATGTTATGCCGAATCATATCTAAACAACCAAAATGCTTGCATAAAGTTTGTATTTGTTCAACTTCTCCTTAGAGCTATCCTATGGCATAGGCTATAACTTATTTACCCACTTTACCCACACCTAAAGGGGCACCTTTTCATAGAAAAATCAGCATCATAAACTATTGATATATTTACACATAAAAATGCCTTTTTTCACAGACTTGGTCATTTACACATTAGCTTTCTCAGTTTATCCTTATAACAATCCTATAAAGTAAATTAGACTATCCTCATTCCATAGATAAGGAAATTGAGCCCCCCCCAGAAAACAAGCAAATTACCCAAAGTCACATGACAAGGAAATAGTAGAGACAGATCTTGAACCTTGATTTCTAATTTAAGTGCTCTTTTCCAGGATATTACATTTATCATTTGGTTCTGTAACTTGTTATTAATCAAATCCTAAGATTGTTTACAATGTGGATTTGTCTGATAATTCTCAATGCAATAAATGACAGGTTATGAAGTCTATTCATTTCAATAAACATTAATTAATTGGCATGAATCAGGCATTGTTCTAGAATCCTAAGATGTTAAGATCAGAAAGTAAGTCAATCAGTAAACATTTATTAAATTCCTGCTACATGCCAGACTATATGTTAATACTGGAGACTGAAAAGGCTAAAAAAAAAAACCAGTCTCTATCCTTAAGAAGTTCATAATCCAAAGAAGAAGGCATCATGGAAATAACTCTATACAAACAAGTTTTATACAGTATAAATTGGAAAGACTCAACATTTGGGAAGCTGAATGAAATTAAAAGGGATGAGAAAGACTTCCTGTAGAAGGTACGGTTTTACTGGGACTTAAAAAAAATCCAAGGAATCCAGGAAGCAGAGATGAAGAGGAAGAGTATTCCACCATGGGGAGAAAATGAGAATAAAAGAAAGTAAAAATACCCAGAGTTGGGAGATAGGAGTGTCTTTGCAAATCATACTGAGAATGATTAGTGCAAAGAAGACATCCAGAGAGAAATATGAAAAAGTTGGAGGGAGAGCTCAGATTCTGCTGGGGCATCAAGAAGGAATTCATAAATAAAATGGCACCTGAATTGTCTTTTGACCAACTTTTAGATTAATGATAATTAGTAGTGTAAATGGTAGATTATGCTGCAAACTAGAGACAGCAAATTGATGCAATGGATGAAGCCCAGGAAATAGAGCAAGAAGATCTGATTTGGAATCCTCTTTCTACCTGATGTTGATGTGATCATGATCAAATCTTTTGGTCTCAGTTTTAACAACAAGAGTACCTATTTGCAGGGTTATAGATGCTAGCTACTTTTTAAAAAATTTATATCAAAACCAATATGATTGAAATTTGAATCATTTGCATACACCATGGAGTATGGTTCAGTTGAACAAATATTTATTAATTACTTTTTGTATGCTAGGAACTGGAGATATAAAATAAAGAAAATGAAACAGTTCTTGCTAAGGGACATTGTAAAGGTATGAATTAAGTAAATTATCCTGTGTGTGCATTCTTATCATTCATATTTTTCCAAAAGATGTAGTTGAATACAATAATTTAAAATATTTCTAGACTAGAGAGGGATGGAAATGAGAATTGCTGGATAGAAGAAGCAATTCACAGAAATCCTAATTAGCCCTATTGTCATTGTAACTAGTAGTTGTAATCAGGATTTGATTGCATAGTTAGTTTAGAAAAAAATCCAAAAGTTTAAGGGCTCAACTAAGAGATTTATATGCTATTGCCCTGTTAACATATTTCAGCTTTTAAATGTGACTGGCAAGGGAATTGAAAAGTGCTTGGGTAAAAAAAAGTCTTGAAACTCATAAAGGAAAAAAGTGTTTTAGAAGAATCCCAATGACATCAAACATCAAAGGTTTTTGATTCTAGTCAAGATTAGGGGAGAAGGATTAAGTCATGTGCATCTGGTCCACTTTGTTGGTTCACTCTCACTTAATTCAGTTAACTTTCAGGCTATGTTTTTCAGTAGAATTTTTGCCCAAATCTGCCACTTACACTTCAGCTAGATCTAAAAACTTATGATTAAAAGAAATTGATCCCAGAAAATCATTATGACAGAGTTATAAAGCATTTTTGACGTCCTTAATTGAGAACCAAATGTCTTCAATTAACCAGCACTGTAAACTATCAGAATTATGCATTAACGACCTTCCTCCTTATGAAGAAGATACTGACATTTGGATCAGTTTTTTAAAAAACAGGATGGGAGACTGTAGGTGAGGGTTGTGGGGAGGGGAGGAGATTCGGATAAAAATTCTACCATGATATAGTTATCCTGTTCCCATTTCTCCAAAAAGATGGGATCCCAGATCATGTGGAACAGCTGAGGAGGACACAAAATAAACACTAGTGTGCCCAGCCAACTCAGCCTGCCAGTATAAGATTAGTACTCTCCATCGTAGCAAGAAAATCTCTTTGGAAAGTTACTTGCAACATTTATGACTCAGAGATATTCCAGAGGCTGTTGTTACCATGTGGCAGAAGATGTGTATAGAGACGTGCAGTTCTGATGAAACTGCTGTTCTTTGTTCAGGAGGCAACTTGGCTATAAGAACTGTTTAAAAAACATTTGCTGGAAAACTGATATGTTTGGGTGTTTGGGGTTTTTAAAAAAAAGAGTTCCAGATTTAAAACTAATTTAACTCTTCATTCAACATTTTTGGGAAGAATAGCCAGGGGGAGGGGGGGGGAATAACTATAGTTAGGATCACCAGCATTAAGAATTCAATCATGTTTACATTTGAAAATGAATGTTTGGGTTGTGCGTGCTATATAACTCCCCCTCCCAGCCTTGCAAAGAACCCCAGCTTCTCTTGGTTCATCTGTTCCTGGCACTCCATTTACTGGCCTCTCCATTTCCTTGGCTCTGCTGGCTCTCTGGCCCCATCCTGGCCACCCAGCTCAGTGTCTGACCCTGGCTTCCACACTGGCTAACACTGCCAGGTCACCTCCCAATCTACACAGGCCTCTGCTCCTTGGCTAACCTCTATCCTTGTCCAGAGCCCAGATCCCCTCCTTTTTTACCCCCATTCTAGACAAATGAATAATCTCTCTTTTTTGTCCATATTTCTCTTGCTACTCTCTCTATATCCTTCCTTCAGAGACATCTTAGAATATCCATAAATGTTAGAAGTAAAAAAGACCTTAGAGATCATGTGTAACCATTTCATTTTACACATAAGGAAAATGAAGTCCTGTGAGTCACAAAGACAGACAGCTAGTAATTGGCAGAGTTGAGGCTTGAATAAAGATTTGGAATCCTTCCTACTAGATCACACTATCTCTTTGCTTAGTTAATCTATTCCAACTCTGTTGTGCCTTGATTTCCCTGACCCATTGTTTTAGCATTCATTATTCATCTATTTTACAAATGCACCAATGCTGTCCTACAACTGTGAGATCAGAGAAGGTAAAGTAAATGAAAGAGATTAGAAAAATAAGTTTTTGGTATATCCTTCTGCAAATTTATATGATGTCTCCAGATCTGTGTTTTCATTAGTTATGGAAATACAGTTGTCTAGCTCCATAGGAAATGACTCAAACTCTTAATTTCCTCTGATTGTACCTTATCCACAAAATATATTGTAAATTCATTCACCATAATTCTGTTTAATTATGATACATAAATTTATTCACTATAATTCTGTTTAACAGCTTAGACAGACTTGAGAACTCTAATCAATGCAATAATTCCAGAATTACATTGATGAAATATGTCCCCTATCTCCTGACAAAGTGGTGAATTCAGAATAAGACAAATACATTTTAGACATGGTCAATGAGAGAATTTGTTTGCTTAATTATGGTTGTTTGTTTAAATGGTTGTCTTTTTCTTTTAAAGTGGGTGGATGGATAGGAGGGAGAAAAATGATTTAAATAAAAAATAAAATGTAAATAAAGAATAATGAGACATACATCTCATGAGAAAAAAAAATTTAATGCTTTTTGACAGTACATGCCACAGAATCATTTTAATGGATAGGAAGCAATAATTATATGTTAGATAAGTCTCAAGTCAGGGCTCATTTTTTTTAAATTCTGTGCTGTACCAAGTCATTATAGTAGGGCACCAGTGTTGTAAATGATGTAGCTGTCCATTGCATTTGAAAGTGATACATCAAAGAGAATGACTATCTATATTCATGAATATGGAACTATAGTTTAAAGTGCAACATACTTTGTGCTTAAGAACCTTGTGTTTAGGCAGAATGGACAATCACCAACATGATATTATTTAAAAGGCACCAAGAAGTCCTTTTTTCCTTGTCTATACGACTTGGACTATTGATTTCTAAGAGGAAAAGTCTGATTCCTATCTCTCCTTCTACCACAATACTTTAGTAAAGCCATGATCTCCTCAACATGGATACTCCTTGACATGAAAAATTACAAATCACACAGACTTTCTGATCCTCTTCAATTTTTGACCATATGTTCCCCTAATTTGACTGTGCCTCTCCACTGTCTTCTGTGTGATATTATTTAAAAATATTTTTAAATATTGCTTGCCACTAATATCTTCATAAGGATGTCCTCAGTTATCTTGATCACCTGCTTTTTGATATTAAGAAGTTTGTAACTTTTATTTGTTTTGTTTTAGATACCTTGTCTATTTATCCTTCAATGCCTTCAAATTGCCCTGCCTCCAGAACAAAAGTCCTTTGCATACCCTCAGTTCAGTTCTACAACTTTTGCTATCTTTGTTCTCTTTATTGACATTTCTTCCTCTCCTGTAAATATTTGGCACTATAATATTCAAGCCTGAGTGGTATGAAGATAATGAAATAGTTTATTAAAATAATTTGCAGATATTTTTCATTTTTCTCATTT